>NC_056728.1:437148850-437263850 GCF_019279795.1 Protopterus annectens | reverse complement strand
ATCGTCCCCATTTTCTAGACAAGGCTGCCTTTCTCAGAAATTGTTAATATAATTTACTTTTGAGGCTATGCCTCAAGAGTGGAATTTGTAGTTTCTGACTAGACCTTTTTTGAGTCTGAACCTTGCACTCTTTTTGGTACATTCAGGGAGTTTGTCGTGCCTTGAAGCATTTAATTTCAGTGATTATTTTTTTTGTCTATGCCCAGTCTCTGCTATGCCTTCATCCTACCCAGTTTATGGCATAGCTATTCTGTTACTGGTATTTCTTGAAAATATTCGTTGGCTAATATTTTGTGAGGGAGCTGTGTGGCTTTCAGAGACTTCACCTTGAGCAGCTGTCGCTGCCATCTGACCATTTGTTACACAGGATGTCCTTCAAGGATGCAACTGCAGTCCTGACATATGGGTTGTCCTGCCTCAGGCAGCCCTTCGGTCGGCCGGATTCCAAAGTCTGGGTCCGGCGTCGGCTGATGTCGCCCTTTCCCCGACGTCAGAGCGCCTGGGGTATAAAAGCGTCAGCCGACGCCATCTTCTTCAGTCTTTCTTGCCGCGCGGCGCCCGAAGCAGAAGCAGTTCGCAAGTGCCAGTCGGCCAGCTCCTGTGTTTTCAGCTACTGAAGTCTTCAAAAAAGCTAAGTACCCCGTTGGGGACCTTTTCTTGCCTCAGCCGATGTCAGATAAAACTGTAAAAGTTAATAATTGTTTAACTTGTGGGAAACAAATACCTCATAAGGATTTCCACTCTTACTGCTTACCCTGTCTAGGCCCAGAACACAACGTCTCGGCCTGTACAGCTTGTGCTTCTTTCAATAAACGCACTCTTAGGCGTCGGTCAGAGTTTGCACAGGATTATTTTGGGGAAGATTTCTGTTATATCATGCCGTCTGAGCTTCCGAGAGCACATTTACCTAAAAAACGGAAGGATAAGGACCGACACCCGCGGTCCGCGGTCTCGGCCGACACCACGCTTAGGCCTACCGTGAGTGTCTTGGTCTCTTCTGAGCCAGTTTCACAACCGCTACAGACCGACGACACCGCGCCACCGGTTACTTCGGTACCGGAGGCCAGCTCGGTGCCGGTTTCTGTTCTCCCCTCTGAGACCGTAGCCCAGGATATTTCTGACTCCATTCCAGTGGATAAGACTACTCCAGCAGGTGGGGCTGCCAGGCCTCCATTGTCTGTGTCCATTAAGGCCTACACATGTGCTAAGGCTGCCAAACAGGCTAAGTCTCTCCCTCCAAGATCTGTTTCTCTGGGATCCACTTCTGGTTCTCAAATTTTAAGTTTAGCTGAGGACCTTATTTCTTTAATTAGGGGTTCTCAGCCACATCCAGATAGAGGCTCTCAGCCACCTTTTGTCAAGAGGCCTAGGGTTGAGCAGGTAGATTCCCAGTCATCCGATGAGGCCTCAGGTGATTCTGCACATTCAGACTACCAGGAGGAGGCCTTCCCGGCCTACGAGGATTCTGATGCGGAGGAATCCATTCCCTCTGCTTCTCCTCCTGAGGAGTTTTCCTTTGGGGAAATGCTTCATTCCATGAGGGAACACTTCAAATGGCAAGGCCAAGAATACTCAGATTCTAGGAAAAGGTTAAGGGAATTTTTAAAGCTACCTCAGCATAGACCCTTAGCTATTCCTCCAGTTTTAAATGTTTTAGATGATGTGTACTTAGAATCTAGTGTTTCCCCTGACTCCCTCCCCCCCTGCTCCTGTCAAGCCAGACAGGTACTACAGGGTCCCAGACACACATCAGTTTCTGTACAAGGGCCATACTGCTGACCCTGAAACTATTTCTCAGGAGCCTAAAGGGGTTTCCTCCACTACTGCTAAGAATCCACTTCCTTCGGAAAGAGATTCTAGGTTTTTAGAAAGGTGGGGCAAGAAAGTATATAAATCTTCCACCCTTTCTATGCGAGCATTAAATTGTCAATTTCATATGATTCAGTATCAGGAATACATGTTGGATGACTTGCAAAAGAAATTGGCTTCCCCTGAACCATTAGATAGAAAGGGGTTACAGGAATTGGTTCATAATACTCAGCAGGTTAGCAACCATTTCCTTCAGTGTGGATATGATGCATTGGAAGCTTCATGTAGAGCAGCAATGACAGGTGCGGTCATATGCAGACATGCTTGGTTAAAGGAACAAACATTGCCAGACCATGTGAAAATTAAGCTTTTGAACGCACCACTAGAGAAACATAAGCTATTTGGTGCTACTGCACAAGAGGTTTTAAAGAGAATAGTGGAAAAGGCAACATCAGTGCAAACCGTCAAAGATTTCCTCCAGGTACAGCCTCCAAGATTCAGCAGGAATTGGCCTTCTAAGCATTGGGCCTTTCCAGACACAGACAAATTTCAAAGAGGCAAAAACAGACGTGGCAGAGGTCGAGGGCAAACTCGAGGCTCCTACAGAGGACGCCAATGGCAGCCTCCGAACCAGAGAGGTGGGGCAGGACCTTCCACTGCTCCGCAGGGACAATCTCAATGACTTGACTTTGACTCCGCCATCCAGGGCTCAATTAGAAGCACCTTTGGGCAGAAAATTATCTTTATTCTCACATAATTGGCACAATATTACAAAGGACAAATGGATATTGGACATAATAGACAAAGGATACAGATTCCATTTTCATACACTACCAACAAGACATGGCAGGCCAAACCTGCCACCAAATCAAAGGGCAGAGGCACTCAAACAAATAACAAACCTACTTCAAATAAGAGCAATAGAGAAGGTTCCTTCTGCAGAACAAGGCCAAGGATTTTATTCAAGACTGTTCCTTGTTCCAAGAAAAGACAACCAATGGAGACCCATTCTGGACTTGTCCGCACTGAATACTTACCTTATTGTGCCAAAATTCAAAATGCTGACTTTACAGCAACTCCTTCCCATGCTGGGCAAGGGGGTCTTGGCTGGTAATTCTGGACCTCAAGGAGGCATACCTGCATGTCCCAATCAGACAAAGTTGCAGAAGATACCTCAGATTTCTTGCAGGCTCAGAGCATTATCAATTCTCAGCATTGCCCTTTGGCTTATCTACTGCGCCCAGAGTGTTCACGAAATGCCTGGCATCAGTAATTGCACATTGCAGACTCCAGGGGATACAAATATACCCTTACCTGGACGACTGCCTTATACAAGCGGACAGCCAACAAGCCTTGTTAAAAAACTTGGACTATGTCATTCACCTACTGCATGCCTTGGGATACACAGTCAATATTAAAAAATCAAGTCTCGTACCATCCCAACAAATACCTTTCCTGGGTGCCACACTGGACACAAACACCCAGATGGCATTTCTGACAAAACAAAAACAATTACCAGAATACTTGAGAAAATTAGCAACACATACCCAGATGACTGCAAGGAAAATCCTGCAGGCCCTGGGTTTCATGGCATCTTGCATTCTTCTGATTCCACACGCAAGGCTGCATATGAGGAAACTACAATGGTATCTAAAAAGTCTATGGTCTCAACACTGCCACAGCCTGGAAGCATTGATCCCACTCATTCCATGCCTTCAAAAGGAATTCCTGTGGTGGGCTCAAGCAAGCCAGATAAACAAAGGTCTGCCTTTCAGCAAGCCTCATACAAGTCAAACCATAACAACAGACGCCTCAGACCATGGATGGGGGGCACACATGGAGGGCAGATGCATTCAAGGACAATGGACATAAAAAGAAAAGCACCTGCACATCAACCAAAAAGAAATGCTGGCAGTGATACATGCAATCAAGGCCTTCAAAAAGTTCATGCATCAGGGCCATCTACTAATAAAGACAGACAATACCACAGTTATGTGGTACATAAACAAGCAAGGGGGTACCCATTCTTACCCTCTTTGCAGACTGGCAATGAATCTCTGGGATATTTCCCTACAATTGAAAATAGAGCTACAATCCCAGTTTGTACTAGGGAAGGACAATGTTCTGGCGGACAGCCTAAGCAGAACCATCATGGATCCACATGAATGGATGTTGCATCCAGACATTTTCTTGCAAATAACTCAAGCATGGGGAAGGCCGGACATAGATCTTTTTGCCTCCCACCTCAATTACCATCTGAAAAAGTTTTGCACAAGAACATACCATCCTCAAGCATGGACGGTGGACGCTCTCTCCTTCAGTTGGAACTCTCTAACACTATATGCCTTCCCACCTCTTCCTTTGATGACCAAGGTGTTACTAAAGATCAAGACAGAGCAACCAAAAGTCATACTGATAGCTCCAGACTGGCCAAGACAACACTGGTACCCACTGCTACGGAGCTTGACACACACCAATCCGTGGCTCCTTCCTCAAAGGCCACTTCTTCTGACACAGCACAATTACAGGACACTACACCCCAGCTTGAAAACATTGAAGCTGACAGCTTGGAAGATTTCATGACTATTCCTCAATATACACTTTCCAAAAGGGTAAAAGATATCATCCTGGAGGCACGCAGACCTTCCACTAGAAAAACATACTCAGCAAAATGGAAGAGATTTCGTATCTGGAACAGCAAAAAGGGTCAAGACCCATCAGTGATGAGCATTCCACAGATCCTAGAATATTTGGCTGAAATGCTCCACAATGGCCTTTCATATTCTTCCATAAAAATACATGCTTCAGCAATATCTGCCAAATATAATACTGATCCACCTGTATTTTCTCACCCATTGCTAAGACAGTTTCTAAGAGGTATAAAGAACATCAACCCTCCAAGGAAACCACCAGTACCTGCATGGGACCTCAACTTCATGCTGGAAAAATTAACTCTTCCTCCCTTTGAACCAGCAGCATCTTCAGAGTTGAAATTTCTGTCTTGGACGACAGCTTTTCTTTTGGCAGTAACCTCAGCAAGAAGAGTCTCTGAGCTACAGGCCCTTATGGCAATACAACCATTTCTCATTTTTCATCAGGACAGAGTTTCTTTGAGAACCAATCCGTCATTCATGCCAAAGGTGGTATCCAGGGTGTCCCTGAATCAAGCTATTCACCTGCCTACCCTCTTTCCCAATCCTCAAAATAAAGGAGAGACTTCTGCACACCTTGGACATACACAGACAGTTGCGCTACTACTTGGACAGAACAAAGTCTTTCAGAAAATCTGACCAGCTTTTTGTAGCTTGTGCTGCTGGATTGCAGGGAAAAGCAATTTCCAAACAGACAATTTCTAAATGGATTGGAAATTGCATTCGATTCTGCTACTCTTTTCATGGAAAAACTGTGCCAGCTGACATCAGGCCACATTCCACCAGAGCTACAGCCACCTCCACAGCCTTTTTAAGAGGAGTGGCAACAAAGGACATTTTAGAAGCTGCTACATGGAGCTCCGTGCATACATTTTCCAAACATTACAACCTGCCTTTATATTCCAGATCCAGAGCAGGGTTTGCTTCTGCAGTCCTGCAGGGCATTTTAGCTACACCATCTTTGTCTTAGTGCCTACCACCCCCAGGTTGGCTATGGTATTCAACCCATATGTCAGGACTGCAGTTGCATCCTTGAAGGACATAGTACAGCTTTATACCTACCATAAATGTAGATGTCCGATAGGTATGCAACTGCAGTCAGGTTTTCCCTCCCACCTACCCCTCTGTGGTACTCTTTGGGTTTCTACCCCTCATTTTAGCTACCTGGGGTAATCTTTTATGGTGTATTTGTTTTTATGTTGTTGTACTTGTCTGGAATTTTCTCTCTATTTTCAAAATGTAGCCTTCCTTAGAGGGCACCTGGCATCTGGGGCAAGAAACACTGAAGAAGATGGCGTCGGCTGACGCTTTTATACCCCAGGTGCTCTGACGTCGGGGAAAGGGCGACATCAGCCGACGCCGGACCCAGACTTTAGAATCCGGCTGACCGAAGGGCTGCCTGAGGCAGGACAACCCATATGTCAGGACTGCAGTTGCATACCTATCGGACATCTACATTTATGGTAGGTACAAAACTGTACTTTCCAATATATGAATTTGTTATGTCCCTTTGTAGATAGATTCCATTCATGTTCACTTTCCTGTGTTGAGGACAATGTACGTCCCTGCCTCAGAGTTTTCCATATTGCTGCAATTGAAATGTTTATGCTTTGGTCATCCTACACTTCTTTTTTAAAATAGGGAAGAGTTATTTTTGGGGAAGTGGGCCCTTTGGATATTTAGATCTTGCATTTATGTCTTGAAGACAGAGTCATCTTGGGTACTCTTAATCCTTCCTTTAGCTTCCACCCCCTTTTTTTTATTAAGTCTCTTTTTATTTCTTTTCTTCTGTGATTAAGACAATTTTCCCCAGGCTGATTTTGCTTCTGTCAGACTGTTGGATCATTTCTTGCTCAATGCATTTTATTTAATTTCTTGCATGCTTAGCAGACTCCTCCTTGCTCTTGAATTCTTATTTCACTGGCCTTGCACTTTACATTGCATTCAGGCCCAAACAGACTCTGTTGATATTTGCTTTTAGCCAAATGCCTTTTAGCCAGTTCTCCAGTTACCTTCCAAATTCTTTATTATTGTGGACTTGTTGCTGGACTAGTACATTGCTTTATGTTAGGTCCCAGGCTGAAGAGCCCCCTTAGTTCTTGAGGTCTTCAGCTGCTGGCTTTCCATCTTGCCTCACATTATGCTTAGTTTTCCAGAGAATTCACAGCATACTGTTTTTAGGTCATCCATCTCTCACATATTTATTCATGGAATGCAAATGTGTCCTTAACAGTTGTCACATATCATTCAAATATATTGTTTACTCTCCTGATAGCCACATTACTGTAACTCTGACTGTTAGGATAATGTGAACTGGACCTTGAGCTTTGGTCTCAAGAGTCTACTAGTCCTCTTCTGTCATATTTATAAACAAATATTTGTATTAGTCTCCCTTTTTCTTGTGAGACAATTGTATGTGAGATATCTGCAGTTAAGATCGTTCTCTTTAAAGACAACCTTTCAATGATCCACCCAGCAAGTTTTATTTGCGTTTCTGTCCTAGAAGTTGAGTAGGACCTGTCGCTTATAGAAGTTATGCACTTATCATAAAGATAAATGTGTAGGAGCAGGTCTGTCGTCTTCGATAGCTCCGTGCTCATTTCCTCTCCCATGTGTGGTAAAGGTTTGAAAGTTGAGCCAGAGAATTTTTTTTCCTCCTTCCATGGTTTATTCTTTTTTTGTGTGCCACCTTCCGTGGGCTAACAGGTGGAGAAGAGGCCTTCAATGCATAGTATTTTGGGAAACTGGGAGGATTTAGGTGGCCTGTGAAAATTTTAGTTGCTGCACTGCCCAAGTCCTCATATCCTCACATCATAGAGTCATTGGAAGAATGACCTGGTCACATACATCTGTTGTTCTGATAAGTATGTATGTATGTATGTATTCAAGGTTCTTTTTTACTTCATTTGTTTTGGGTTTTTGTGAGGGTTACATTTTTTTGTTAGTCAGGGGTGTATTGGGTGCTGTGTTTTTTTTTTCGCTGTATGATTTTTTTTTCTATTATTGTATTCTGCATGTGAGAGTAGAGAGGCTTAGGTTATATTTTTATTCTTAGCACTTATTCATGCTCCGGAAGAGGTCCTAACCCTACAGCTGTACCACTGGGAGGGAGACAGATATAGGGAAATCCAGACCCCCCCGGGCTGAGTGTGTTCCCTATGGTGCTCTTAAGGGAAATTGTGCTTGATGCAGAGAGGTCTGCATCCGGAAATACTGAATCTGTTCATTTGTATTCCAAGTGAATGTCCCTCTCTGGTGTCAGTGGTGAGGATTCAGACTCTTTGATCACTGGCCCAGTAAGGGGTCATCACAGCTTGTTACAGATAAATTAGCTAGGGTTTGGACAAAGATGTTTAACAGTATATCAGAGGGTAAACTAACTTCACCCTCATGGAATGCTCCTGTTATGGTAAGAATACTTATGCAATGAGACAGAGGGGCCGATTACTATATCAGGGTCTGATACTGAGAATCAAAAATATGTTAAGGGTAAGGGGAGAAGGAATACGATTCCCTGGAGGTATGCATTATTTTATGAAGGTGAGGGCAGAGGATCCGATCAAAATGAAGTTAATAAGCATACCAAGCAAGATTGGAAATTAAGTTGAATCCAATGAGAGTAGTGAGGAATGATTGGAATAGGATGTTAGGTAGACATATTGGAGGAGAAATCGTCACAGATATATGTGAATCCAGGATATAGCACTGAATCACGTAAATTTTGCTTTTCACTTGGAAATGCCTCCACAAATATTTTTATATGCCAGCGAGGCTGATTCATATGCTCCCCCATGTGAGGGATAGCTGCTGGAGATGTGACACTCAGGAAAAGGAGGATTGGAAACATATTTTTGGGAATGCCAAGGGCTTCAGTCCTTTAAAAAGCAAATTCATATAATAATAGGGCTGCCCAGTAGAATTTACCCTAGGAATGATGGTGTAGAACCGAGTGAGGGGAACTTGCCCTAAATCTGTAAAGGCATTACTGTGGCTATTACTGTTAGTTGTCAGAATGATTACTGGGAAATGTAAAAAGACAGAACCTCCATCTATGTGTGATTTTTTGAAGGAAAGTGGAATCTATCAACACAATGGAGATTGCTCAAAATGGGGAGGGGGACATGGGGAACTGATATTGAATAACTAGAGTAAATGGGAGTTAATGCAAAATATTGAAAATTAAAGCAAAGGGCTCAAATGATTTGTGCTTTCAAAGCAAATCATTAATTATGTTTTATTTAGTTGCATTTTAATGTAGAAATGTTTTTTTTTACTGATTTATTTTTGGGGATACTGTCAAGGACTTGAGTGTTTAGTATATGTATAAAAAAGGGAAGTATCTTTGATTTTAGCTAGGAATATGAATTGTGATCCCTACTGCTGCCATAGTTCTATGATATTTATACTACTTGAACTAATGTATAATGTAAGAGTCATTGTTAATATTATCGTAAATGTTAATGTGTGTGCACCATGCATGAGGATTGTACACTCTTTTGTTCATTTTGTGATGTCGATTAAATAAGAAAGAGTCCTGGGGAGGAGGCAGGCAAAGGTTTGACCCCCTGTGGGGAGTTCCTGAAGTAGATCTGTTTGCCTCCTCTCTGCTCCAGAAAGTCATGCAAGAAGGCATGGAAGGCATATGTCTTTTCCTTTCCATTGACAGGAAATGTCCTGTATGCTTTTCTACCTTTTTCATTGAAATCCAGGGTACTTCTGAAGATTCAGAAGGAATTTGTGGTGACATCGTTCTGGCACAAGCAACAGTGGTTCTCCCGTCTTTTGGAAATGGCCAGGGGTAATTACCACAAGCTTCCTTACAGAATGGATCTACTCACACAAGAATGGAGTGTTTGATACTCCCCCAAGAACTACATCTGACTTTCTGGATAATAGAGTTTAAATTCCCTTTAGACACCTGCTTACTGAGGCCATGTAGCAGGTCGTAATGGAGGCAGGAAAGCCTGCTACTAAATAATCATATATTAACAAATGGAAAAAGTTTTGTAGTTGCTGTGAACAACATAACACTCATTCAGGACTATTGTTTTCCTGGCTTTACAATATTTGTGTGAGATGCTATCCTTTGTCCTTTATTAATCCTCCATCAAAGTTCATTTATTGGCAACTTCACAGTGACTGCCCATGTATCCTCCTCTTTGAATACATTCTCATGTCAAAATTTTGTTGAATGGGGTTTTGCATTAGAGGCCTCTAAGAACACCAATGGCCTGTCCTTGTGATCTTAATTTTGTGTAGAGAAGCTAACACATGTACCATTTGAAACAGCTAATCTGGCTGACTTGACTTTCTTCACATTGAAAAATGTTTTATTGCTTGCTCTGGCATCTGCAAGAAGGCTGTCTAAGTTATAAGTTCTTATGGTGAGTGAACCCCATCTCATCTTCCATAAAGACAGGGAAGAACCAATCCTTCTTTTTATGTCTAAAGTGGTATCTAAGTTTACTTTAAGCCAAACTGTCTCCCCATTTTCTTTCCTGAACTTAAAAATGAGGGAGAGAGGATGCTCTGTAGCTTGGATGTCCACAGACTACTCCAATACTATCTTGAGAGAACCCAGTCTTTCAGATATTGATCAGCTGTTTGTGAAGATAAGAGGAAGAGACAACCTGTGTCAAAACAGGCCATTTCCAAATGCTTGTCTCCAGCTATTACCTTTTTGTTATACTCACCAGAACAAAACTATTCCAGGCAGGGCCAAGGCCCAGTCTTCCAAGGCTTTGGATTCATCTACGGCTTTTTGGAAAGAGCTGGATTCTAGAAGTATTCTAGTAGCGACAATTTGGTCGACTTTACATATGTTTATAAGGCATTACAAGCTTGATTCCTTCTCTAAGTCTAGATCAGGCTTTGCTAGGACCATTCTCCAAGGCCTCCTGGGTCCTTCAGCCTCCCAAATGTAGTAAGCTAGGGTAACCTACCTATATATTTATGGCTATTGAAGCAGTGATCAGTATTATGAAGATACTATCATAACTATAGATGTTTGAATGATCACTGCAGCAGTAGCTGCTGCCTCCCTCCACCCCTCTTGTTTTTTTTGTGTGTTGTTTATGCCAGGGTTAGGTCAGTTTTTTGTTGTACCTAACATTGCCCTCTCAGGGCTCAGTCTCCCTCTCTGTGTTGTCACAAAAGTTGTGAAGGGCTTAGTGACCAGACGTTTTAGTCAGCAGAGCTTAAGTTGACTAACGATGCATGGAAAGTGCCCTGGAGCTTTGGAAGCTTTCTGGCCATTATATCCTTGGCAGGATATAACCCGTATAGCTAAGGCTACTGCAGCAGTGATCATTGAACATCTACTGTTATGATAAGTTTACTTACACAACTGTAATTTCTCCAAGATGATGTTGGGGGGTGGGGAGTTCTTTCAGGTTTCCTTTTTGGTTTTGCTAGCTATTTTGTACAATTTTGTATTGGAGATTAGGAGGAGTGTATATTTATTTAATTTCTAGACTTGAAATATGATTTGTTTTAATGTTCTGTGTTTAGTTTGAGGATTTGCGTTTGGCTTTTGTTTGGTTTCCTGCATATACTTTAGTATGTTTTCTCTTGACTTTTAAATGATAATGCTTAGTTTTTTTGTGTTTTAGGGTGGCTTAGTGTTTAACTGTGGTTATTGTATTTATCATAGACGTTTCAATTTTAGAGTAAAAATGGTTGCCATATTTTAGTTTTAATTTGTTAATTCCCGAAGTACGAGTACGGCATGTTTAACTTGCTGTTGATTTGATTTCAGTGATTACAACTTCTGAATACTTGGGTGCAAATAAAGTATGTGTGTGTGTGTGTGTGTGTGTGTGTGTGTGTGTGTATATAGTTTACCTATAAATAGTCACACAATGTATGTGCGAGCAACGAATTAACGAAAACTAATACAGACACACTCAAAACAGTGACATACAACCCCACGAACACATATCATCGAACAGATTGTATACCAGATCCAGCACCTAACCTACTGCTCTGGACTCGGGGACAAGTGCTACTATGGGTCCCAAGGGTCCAGTATTCGGTTGGGTGGCATTGGAGTTCGATGTGTCAGCTGCTGACAATCTGACTAGCTGATGTTTCATCCCATGACGTTATTCCTCGCTATTGTAACCATTCGACATGTTCGTGGTTTTCAAGGTAAACCTATATATATATATATATATATATATATATATATATATATATATATATATATATATATATATATATAAAGAGAGAGAGTAAAAAATCCAAACCACAAAACACTTCTTAGGGTAAATGTCTCACTGCAACATATATGTATGACTAGTATGCTTGTCCGACTCTACCTTAGGTTGGCAAAATTTGGTCGACTGCACTGATTATTGGTGTATTAAATCAGCAGGGTGTGTGAGGGATGGAGCAAGGTTTGCCTCGCTGCAAAAAATGTTTTAATCTATTTTTTTTTTTTTTTTTACTTTAAGATTTTGCATGCCCCAAGGTTGTTACTTGGTGCATGTGTAGGAGTGTGCCATTCGCATTATCGACCTTTTGTAGCTGATGTTTTGACAGTTGACATTTGTGTGTTTTGACCATTTACAGTACATCTGTGTATGTGTATATAATATATGATTATCAGGTAAAGGAAAGGTATTTGGCACATGACTTGAGAAGGATAGTGCTCATTAAGAAAGTAACCATAAATTACTGTGGTATGTATTCTGTGTACAGAATTAACAGTACAGCAGATGTGCGAAAATGATTGCATAAGAAGCCTTTAATTGGAATTTAATAATAAAGCAAACATGCACCATTTTGGACACAGTTAACTTCTTTGTTGACTCAGTTGTGATTTTATTTGTGTATTTAAAGCTGAGATATTTGATGTCCTCCATGTAGACAGAATGTTGCAACAAAAATGTTGTTTTATGTCATGTCTTACATGGTGCATCATTGGCTGCTGTACCACTCTGGTTGAGAATATACTTCTTATTAATATGATGCCTGTGTTGCCTGCTGAGTTTTGAGATATTCCTTAAAATCGTTTACTTGTTAAAAAATCTAATGCAGTACAAATCATTGCAGCTGTAAAGGAATGGCATTGATTAACTGTTGGTAACGGCAACCGGCAGTATTCAATTCAAAGAGCTGTTATTGGTGTATACTTCTCGCTTGCCTCTTTAAAAAAGCATATTCACTGTTGTATTTTTCATGTGTTTAGGATCTAAACAGGATGCAGTTGCAGCCAGAAATTTCATTCTGAAGATGTACCAGGATCAGAATCCAGACAAAGAAAAGGTCATTTACTCCCACTTCACATGTGCTACAGACACAGAAAACATCCGCTTTGTCTTTGCTGCTGTCAAGGACACCATTCTACAATTAAATCTTAGAGAATTCAATTTGGTGTGACGGTCATGGATAATTCACTGTACTGACCATTGCACTTGGAGGACTTTTATAGTAAATGAGTTTGTGTAACTTTGTCCACCTATTATTGATCTAAACACTGTAACATATACTTCTGCCAAAGGCACACTGTGATAATAGCATTTCTCATAAATGTAGTTTTTACCTATGGAATCCATATTCATATGGTTGCCTTCAGTTTAGTCAGTTCTAGGAAGGAATTTTAATAGTAGAGCTATACAAAGGCATCTTAAGTTTACTGAATTTTAGTAGTAATGTCATAACTGTATCTTTTATAGCTCCATCTCAGTTTTTTCTATAGGAATTTGTGTGATAACTCTTAATTTATAGAATATTTAATGTAAGTCTTTTTATAGAGTTATGCACAAAAAACAGCAAAAACCACTTTGCATTCTGTTTTCTATTTCAGTCACATAGCACAAGCCAGCGTTGCCTTAGAAAATGAAATGCTAAACTATTCCATAGTCTAGAATATTCTCATGTTTAAATATAAAAAGCATCTTATTTGTTATTTTTAGAGGAGATTGGGGTAAATATTATAAAAAGTGATATAAAATTATATTTGGGAATATGTTTTCCACTGGTGACTTGACCTAAAAGGTTCATGAGGGTTTTTTTCTGACTACTGTACAATTTTTAATTTTCAGTAAATAATTGTACTTTTTATTTCAGCTTCCATGTAAACAGTAAAAAATGGCAATATACGGTTTAAATGGATGTTCTTAAATTAATTGCTCGTTATAAATCTAATGCCAAAGCAAAGAAACAGGAAGCTATCCCATTGCTTTGGAAAACAATGGTATAACACTACATAGAAAATTGTAAAACGTGCTATGGACTCTACAGAAGAATGTAAATATGTATTTCTAAGTATCAATGGTTTGACCTCAGCAAATGCTTGTATATTTAATTTTTTTAATGTCAATGCAGTACCAGAACTGAAAGATTGATTTCAAATGCAGTTCTAGTTTTATGGTTTTAATTTAAATTATTATGTTACCATTGAAGATGGTTAAGGGAAATTGTGTTCTTTTTTCCAAATGTTTTTCCTTTTTTTAACAAAATTGAATGCATTAATTCATTTAAACTTCCAGTGAATGTTCATATGCTGAGTATAGTTTGCTGTTGTAGTTTACCACACTCTGGTTCTCAGTTGTTAGTTTTCTACTCCCGTTGCACAGCTGTGTTAAGTATGGTCTCAGTATATATCTAGTGATTGTTTGCATGTTATTACAACATATATTTTCTGATAGCTGACTGTGAGGAACCATGAGTAAAGTGTATATATCACAATAACAGCCACATTCTGCACATTGTGCCATTTATTTAACTCTACTACCTACCAGCATTCTGCATCAGTTGCCGATAAATGATTGAGCAAATGATGTTGCTGGTCTCACAGCTGGACCAAAGCAAGAACATTTAAGATGAGTTGACATGAAATGTAGTGTCTGTGCTTTTTAATAATACCTTTGGGCTCACTTTTAAATGTTTGAAATAGAAGAGAATATTTATAGCACTCTATCTTTAAAATGCTCACTCTCTTTTTATAGTTATTTTATTTTTACCATTGAATGAAGATACAAGATTTTATATTTCCACTACACTGGTAAACAGTGAAATGTGAATTTTAAATATTTAAATATAAATTACTTTTTTTGGTTTGCAGATTTGTAAGGCTGGCAGCCAGAAGTGAGCAGTAGTTGTATAACTACATTATTTTTTGCTAAAAGTTGCCCATGCGGGGTGGTAGAGTGGCTTAACTCGGGACAAATTAATGATTGCTTTAGATAGCTTGTTTAATCTGATGGAACAAGTCACTCTGTAAATAACTCAAATGTCTCTAAGGTACTGCCTGATGTTAAGGTATTTGAGGAGTTTTTAATGTTACCACCAAATATGGAGCAATATGGAGCACACTGGGAAACTTGTTCAGTCAAAGCATTGATTGCTTAAAAATGTAATTCCTTGTTGTTTACAGTATATCTGATTTTCAGATTTTTTTTTATAAAAATGTAAAGGACAAAAGCAGGTGTGTTGGTATAAGCTAGTTATGTGCATCTCTGGTGTTTGAGATAAAAGGACAGACAAGTGCCAGTGGAACATAAGAAGCACATTACCCGGATGTGACCATACACCCTGATTGCATTACCTCACATTTAGAGTAGCCTTTTATTTACTGTTTACCACTTCTAAAAATAGTCCAGCATTTTGGATATTTGATTGGTGACACCATCTTTTTAGAGATAGTAAACTACATTTACCATTGCATAAAGGTCTGTTTTCGAGAGTTACACAAAATTAACTTACTATCATTACAAAACTGGCAACAAGTTTGCTAAAACTGTATGTATTAAAAGTACTGTGAAGAACCTTAAGTAAGGCGTATATACTTGGGGGCAAATCCAAACTAAGTTCTGTGATATCAGAAAAAAATTAAAGTAGCTGCAAATTTGTAAAACATGCATTTGTAGTGCTGCAAACAAAACTGTCCTTAAGGATTGTGTGTGCGTTATCATATTAAGCAATATACTTGTACAGTATATCATTGAGCTGTGTCTTCTGAATCACTTCAGTGCATAAAGATGATAAACACAAAAAGTGTTACATACAGCCAAGAAGCTTAATGGTGTAAGATGCATCTTTTTTTTATTTTTTTTGTAATAGTTCAAGTGTATAATAGCTTTAATCCAGCCATACCTGTTTGGGCCTTCTTGTTTTACCCATTGCTGGTTTAGTTCATTTGTTCAGTCTTAACCCCAACACTGATTGTTCTAGTCAAAATCTGTAATATATGGTGTACGTACTTTCAGAATATATGGATAAATCAGCATCATTTATGAAGATGTTACTAATGTTACATGAATTCCTTACACATTTTAGCAACATGGGAGTATAATGGATATCCAGTTACAAATGCAGTTTGTGTCTGCCACTGCAGACACACAGACAACACACACTCGCATATTTGTCTATGGATGAATTTGGATGGGAAAAACTGGATTATTGAAATTCTTGGCTTATCAGAAAACACAGTTTGTTCTAAATGGCAGCAGTTTTAAGTTATGATACTTCTAAGTGTGAGTCCTGGAATAAAATACCTGAATTTGTAGAACTGAGGAGTTTACATGTACTGCTTCAGAGATAACTGTGTATCAAATATGACAGTCTCAGACTTAGTATGCATTAGTAGTGGTGATGAGGAGGGTTGCAGTGGGCCTTGCCCCTGACAAAAATAAATGTAAAACAGAACAGAGGTTGTCAGCATTCACTGTTCTTACTTATTTTCAGGAGCTGTAATTACAGGTCTCAGAATGCCTTCAGGAAGCCAATCTAAACAGTGTTTTACTGGAAGTGAATGAGGAGATTCCTCTGTCACAGTCACCGAGATGCTCATCAGCTACTAGGAAAACAGATGCTACATAGCTTCAGGTGGAAAAGATGGTCATCAGTACAGAAGTCATTAGATGATCATTTACTCTCAGCCTTGGGGCTATTTATAAAACAGTGCTTGCAAGGATTTCTGTTACCACCATGCTAAGCATTCAGTGGTCTGTAGATAAGAGCAGTACCTCAATTTCCTGCAAGTTTCTTACCATAGATAGCATGCTGTAACTTCATAACTGAAGCCTAATTGTCTGTCGTCTATTTCTTCATGCCATTATCAGAAACATCTCTTGAGACATTCTTTATGTATTTTTAATGTCATTTTAAAAATATGTATTTTATTTAAAATACAGTATCTTCACAGCAAATCTGCCTGAAGCCAGACTAATTAAGCAGCACAAACTCTCTTGCACCTGGCTATTGTTAAGGATGTTTAAAACATGAATTTTCTCCCCACAGAAGTACCACCTTTGAAGGGCAAGTAAGCTGAATTTTTAGATTTACTCTCTAAAGTCAGTTGGTGTCCCTGCCTTTAGTCCCTCATCAGTATCATCTTGCAGACAACAGGTATCTTCTCCAATTTTACTACCAAAATGTCTTTCTGTATGGGTATAACTTCAAAGATTGGAGAATGTTCAGTGCATGTAGAAGAAATATAGCATCAAGAGTTGGCCTGTACTTGGGCAGACTTTACTGAAAATTCTTGTAATGCAGTACTTCATCATAATGGTCTTTCTGCTCTCTACAACTGTTTCTCACTGTCAAGAATTACAACAAGTGTGTGTGTGGTTGTGTGTGTATTTTGCTGTTTTTGCAGTAGCTGTTTTAATAAATCCTTACCACTAATTTTGGTGGTGCTATGTCCTTTGGCTTGATACACACATTATCACGTGCAGTGCCAGTTTTGATTACTTGTACCTATTTTGTTATGCTAATACTATATATAAATATTATGTAGGGACTGTCTGAACTCCTGGATTAGTAACTACTTGGTTTTACTTTGCAGTTCCATCATAATACCCCTGAATGTCTCTATCACTCCTGAAAATTGCAGTTTGGAATAGGCACAGATACATAAACAATGTTTAAAACATACATGTTACTATCCCTATCTTTGAATTTTGGGCTGATTATTTTCCTGAAGAGCAGTTTCTGCCCATTTCAACACAAAAAGGCCTTTGATGAGAATACCTCACTATGTATGTTATGTATTGCACTGAATATTTAAGCTGTGGTGGAAAAGCTGTCATTTAAACATTCTCATTAGTATTTTCTTTAATAAATGTTTTTTTTTCTGGTTGTATCGTACTGATGTCATTATTTTATATTTTGAAGCTCTGGCTATTTTTGCTGAAGTAGAAATAATCTGTTAAGTGACATAGGTAAGTTAAAGACCAGCAGCTGTATAACAAAATAGCAGTGCCTGATATTACATTAAGGGTAATGTCTAACTAGAATCAAGCTTAGACCACTGAGGAAACACCCATCCATGCAGTGCAAAACAGTTTGCATTTAAGTGGTATGTTGTAATTAAATCTTTAAAAATATTCAGATGAGTCTGCATTTTTTATTAGTGCTTTTTGATGATACCTTGTTGTTCTTGGGAGCAAACTTGAAAAAGTTCATAAGGTTATCTCAGTTAACAGAATGACTTGCACACTAGACTGGCTGTGGTCACCATATTTTTTGGCAAATATTTTATGTAACATCAAAGAAGAATACCACTTGAATGAGCTACCAGAAGTCCAGACCTAGGCATGTTGTTAAGCTTTTCACTAATACACAAGGATGGACAAGTATGTGAATTTTATTATTTTTTAATACTCTAATTTCAGATGTGTACAGTATAGATGTGTATTTTGCAGCTCTGTAGAGCTGTACATCCCTACTTAAGTGCATTTAGATGTAAGTAAAAATAGAGGTTCTGCATTGTTACAAAATACACACTGGCATCCATATCTGTAATCTTTGCCATTATAAAGATACATTTTTTTAGTAATCATATAAACATTATTGTCATATAAACATTATTATTATTTTTTTTATTCTGACAAAGCTTAGTTCTGGGACCAGGATCAAGCCATATAACTTTCATCTGAATGGTCTTCTGTTTTAAAATCTGGGCACTTAATATGCTGAGTGATATTCTGTCTTGCTTAGTTTTATTATTTTTTTAATCCATAGAACTGGTAGTGCAGACTATGTTAACAGTTTCTTTGGACTGATTTTACATTTGGGATATCTGTCAAGTCCAAAAGTATGCAAAAATGTTAGCTACTTTGTGAAAGCCAAGGTTTGTTTTGGAAGTGAGGTGAAGTCTTTCTGTAATAATGAGTTATGTACATTCAGTCAGGCTGTGAAGACACTGCTCTTTACAACCATGACACAAGTTGTGCAAACCGAGGCTTTTGTAATTGGTGTATACAGTGTATTTTATTGAAGTTTGTTCATTCTTATGCCATTATATTGTGAAGCCAGATAGGTTTTATGTTTGCCTGGTTTCTTTGTTTTATGATCCCATTTGCCATCCCATTGAACAGGGCATCATGAATTTCTTATGCAATCCAGGCTACAGTCTTCATCTCAAGAAAAGATTTTTGCGACATTGCCTTTTAACTTCAAAACGTGTAAAGCTGTACTGATTGACTCTGGATCTAACGTGCTTAAAATTTAATGCTAAAAGTTTACACATTTCAGGATTAAAAATGGTGCCAATGGATTTCATTTGTAGACATAGGCAGACATAAACAGACACATGCACTCCACAAATGACTATTATAAGGTTGTCAAGTACCACTGTGTAATTAAAATGGCACTTTAAGTCCAAGTTCACAAATAGTAAAATTGACATATATTCCATTTGTTTATCTTGTACATTTTATGGGTTTGCCTTGCAGTTCCCCCAAAAGACCAATACACATCTTCTGTAATTGAATGCATAGACGTGTCATAAATATGCACCTTTTTGATGCAGCAAAAAATGTCTGTTGTAACTTGTATCTGAAGAAAATGGTTTCATGTCAATAAATTTATATAATGCATTTTATTGTTGTATTCTCTTTACAGTGAGTCACACAAGATTAAATGTCTCTACACAGTTGCATTTTTTGGAGTTGATTTCTGTTTTTTTTTTTTTTTTTTTTGTTGTTTGTTTCTGTTTTTATGTACTTCCTTGCTTTTCTTTGTCCAGACAAACTGGAATGCTGTCAGAATACAAGGCCTAAACAGTATGTCCTACATGGACTGATTCAGAGCCCTGTCACTATACTCAGTATCCTACAGACTACTAACAGGTAACCTTTGTCTGGCATACAAGGCATCCTTCAACTCATTACTGATAGATTCACTACATATCAGCAAGACAAATGGCATCAGAAATACTCAGTATGGGGATCTAAACTTCTTCTGCAACATCAGTAGAATGGTTTGGAGGGACAGGTATTTCTTGCAGAGGATACTGCTGCACTGGAACAGACACTCTATCCATATACAACAAAGCTCATCCCTCTCAATATTCAAGCACAACTTGGATCTTTGAATGGGAAATTGCAAATTTACTCCAGGTCTAAACCCAGTACTACTAAGGGATAGAGGCAGCTCCTAAATGCTTTAGCCAGTTATCTATAGTATGATCCCAGTTATGAATAGGGTAATTATTGACCATGGGATGGTTAAGGCCAGTCTAACACCAAATGGAATTGGTTAATTCAAGTACCAAAAGGGAAATTGGTTAGAACTAAAATGGCCCTCAAGGGCATATAGCCTAGTACTTACCTATGAACCTATAAAAAAGCACATAATTTTTTTCATATAAGAAACTTGCAATGTTAGTGTACTTAAAGTGTTCACACTGAATTAGAGTAGTAATTATTACAGGGACAACTACACATATGTAACCTGTTTTAGTTTTTATTGTGCACTCATTCCTTCTCATGAATTTTCAAACATTAAGTCGTTACAGGATGTGTTATGCTTGGGGTTGGCATATAGCCTCATTTTTTAGTGGCAGACTACTCTGATAATCTCCTTTTCTCCCACAAATAGTAATATTTGGCAATTTTGTGCAAGGGAAGAAGCTTTTTGCTAACAGTTCTCACTGTTTGAGCTGCTTAGGAGTGGCAGTGGAAAGTGTTCTTGTTCTAGAGGATATTCTTGTTGTAATTTGGTATAAAATGAATGGTCATTGTGTATGGCAACGGTAGGTCATCCATTAAGTTCAGTATGGTTCTTGGACAAAGAAAGAGATTAGAAGCTCAGCTTAAGTGGAACTGAAGCAATGACAGCAATTTCTGCTGATAAACATCAGAATATATGCAACATAATAAGTGACTGATGAAGGTAAAACAAATTGTGCTGGAGATGAGGGTGCTTGTAGGTAGTACTAATCATTGTTATGTAGAGCAAGTTATTATTTCACCTGTTACTGATTTTATGTAAATACTGCATGTTTAAGCACCATGGTTCTATTATGGTACGTGGGTAGAGAGATGGTAGTATTGTTCACTAACTACGGGCATTTGATTTGTATATCATTGCAGTGTAAATTGTACCTCTGCCATGGCCACAGAATGGTTCTTTGCCAAGCCATACCCCAGTACATTGGTATCACTGCCCTCTTTAGCAAACTTGTTTGCATTAAAGGTAATACAGTTGTTTGTGTGCCTGTCAGTTTCTGTGAGTCTGTGAAAGAAACTTGAGTCCCTGGTTAGGAATCATATGGAATCTTTTAGTCACTGAGGGTTAATGGTCATAAACCGTGTCTACTAACTGACCAACAAATCTGATAGCATTATTAATATAATGCATGGCAAATGGAGAGACCTTATAAACCATTCCCAAAACATGAGGGATACAGTGCCCAATGCCCCTACTGTCAACATGGACCCTGTAAAGGGCTGAACAGACAAAGTAGGTGTTTTAGCCTAGTGAGGGTTTACTTTTTTTCCCCTGTTAGGAATGTATTATTTGGCTAAATTTACCCTACACTCTTCATCTTTGCAAATGCTTTATGTTTTTGTTATAGTTAGTAAGTTTAACTTATACTAAACGGAAATGTTTTTAGGATGGTATGCCATAGGTCATAAAAGTAAAAGCTATATCAACCCAATGGCTGATTTACAGGAGTTAATAGAGACCCTTGTGTGACTATATTTTAGTGTCAGAAGTGGGAGGCAATGATCAGAAAGACAGGAGGGCAGTTCTTTTAATTTAAATGTATAGTGCAGCACTTTCAGGGAATACATTTGGGGATGTTTGATTTGAATAATTACATGTATGCACACAGCCACCTAGATAATTTAAACTATTCATACAAGCTTATATGTGTGTGTGTAGGTACACATGTAATGTATGCACACGTGTATGCATGTATGTTAGTTGGCCATAAGCACCAGTTATCACATTACCAGCAATCATATGAAAAAACAAAGACACTGGAACACCAACTTGATGTAAAAGCTTTTATTGGATGAGCAGAGGTTTTGCAGTTAGTAAAGCTTTCAAGCTGGCATGAGCTTTTCATCAGGAGCTATTACCTCCAGATGAAGGGCTCAAACTAGTTTGAAAGCTGAAGTAATTGTAAAGCCTATATTGGTCCAATGAAAGTGTTGGTGGGATAACACATCTTTGTTTATTTTTTTTATTCCAACAATCATATGCAAATAATTGTTTATAGATCAACAGAAATAATGAAATTGGTGCCTTAAGTCCACTTACATCTGTACACTGCACAACTGTTGATATACTAACTGTGATATTATACACAAGTGAGGACAATAAGAATGTTCTGTATCCCTGCCAAAGTACAATCAAAAATATAAAATAAATGCAATACAACAGAATATTATGCAGAAAGACCCAAAAACACCATCTTTGCAGGGGGAAAACCACACAGTGCCCTCCCATACTCCCTTATCTGGTAAATATGCCAACTCCGAAATCACACAGCAGTTAGAAAAAGGAAAAACTTCATATCTTCACCTTAACATTCTGACCAGTTGCAACTTGATTAGTACATTTTGATACATGGTGTACTAACTGCAAACATGATGAGGATAAGAAATTAAAGAGGCAGCTTGGAAATTTAGCCTAGTGTAGTTTTCCCAAAGTGAGGTATATTTTTGCAAATGTATATGAAAATGAGAATTGAAATTAAGTTAACTATCAAAAGTAATGCTAAAAATCTTAGTTGTTTCAGCTTCTGCAATTGGGAAGTTTTGAAGTGGGCAACCAGAGGAGGAGATATAGAAGAAAAAGTATTACTTTTGTTCTTAATGCATTTAGGTACAAACTGCTGCAATTTAGCCATGTCTGAAGTGTGTGAAAAGATGATTGCAGAAGTGGGCAGAGGGTAGATAGAATAAAACTAGAGATGGCAACTGTGCAGTCATCTGCATACTGGATGAGTTTGATATTGCCCATGTTGTATGATATTGTTCGTGGAGGTGATAAAGAAAAGTGGATTGCACCCCGTTGAACAGCAACACAATGGTATATTTGTTCAAGTAGATTTTTAAAAAAATGCAGTTAATCTCTTGGAATAGGCCTGTCAATATATTCATTTTAAAGTAGGCCTTACATGTTATAGTTTACATTAGTTTTAGTAACTGCAGAATTCTCATATTTTCAAAAGAACATTTTTGTTACAGTGACCTTACATAGATAGAGACAGACAGTATTTACAGATTAGCCACCTGAAACAATAATACATTTTGTTGTTAAATTAAATTTATTTATACAATTTGTTAACTGGTTAAGAACTCTGAACCCATTGAACCAATTTCAGTCTCATCCCAGAACGTAAACACATCAAGTGGATAAAATAAAAATAATTTCTTAAAAGAGCACAATAAAAACAAATGTATAGTTAATATACACAAGGAAAAATTATTTAAGGTTATCAACAGAAACCACTATGCACTGTATTTACATCAATTAGAGTAGTTTCATGTTAGGACTTAGAGAAGTGATGTTATAATGAAAATGATGGGCAGTATGTGCCAGAGATTAGGGAGACTAGGTTGTGACCTGAAACAGAGCAGCTTGTGCTGTGAAATGTTAAGCTGTGCCTGAAAAGTGTAGTAGTTAAGGAGGTCTTTATTTGAGAGAAGATCCCTCCAGAGCTTGAGTCCAAAGTAGAAAGGGAATGGTTAGAGCATTGCAGTTTGGTTTTAGGTGCTTGCAAGAGTGGCCTTGAGTGGGTATGAGATTTGAGGTTACATGAAAGTGGCTGCCTAAGTAAGCCATAGGAGAAAGAAGGGCAGGACTTTTCTTTCAGGAGCCAGAAAACTTATGAACCAAGGAGTAGATTGGCTTGTTGCTAAACTGGCAGCCAGTTACCTTTGGCTAGTGTGAGACAGTGGATGTTCTTCGTCTCACATTGCTGCAGTCATAACCTGTGGGTAGTCCGCTGTCCTCGGTCAGCCCGAATACCAAAGAGCTAGGCTGGCGTCGGTCATTGTCGCCTAGAGCTGACGTCAGTACATAGTAGTACTTAAGCGCATGACCGACGCCATATCCTCAGTCTTTCTTGCCGCGTGGTCCGAAGCAGAAGCAGCGTTTGCAGGTGCCGTTCGGCGTTCTGAAATTTTCATTTATCGAGTTTCAGACCAAAGACCAAGTTGGGCTAAGTACCCCGTTGGGGAAATTTTTGACTTTTCTTGCCTCAGTTATCTGGATGTCAGAAAAAGTTAATAATTGCATTTCTTGTGGGAAACAGATACCTCATAGGGATTATCATTCTTTCTGTATTCCTTGCTTGGGGCCTGAGCACGACGTGGTCGGGTGTCGCTTTTGTGCTAGATTTAATAAGCGCACCATTAAACGAAGATTAGACTGTGCCAGGCTTGTTTTCGGTAAACGGTGTAACTATAACATGCCGTCGGATCCTCCGACGCCCGCTACCACTAAAAAGCATAAGGATAAATCTTTGAGGTCTAAACCGGATGAGTCGTCCGTTGCGGATGCCGGTTTTACGGAGCCTCCGGTTGAATCTGTGGATCCTGCCGAGGGTTCGGCTGAATCCCAGGGGGAACCTTTACTTTTGCAGGAGTTGGCCTCTCAGGAGTTAGGCCAGGCTGAGGGTGCTTCTCAGGTATCTGTAGTTCCATCTTTACAAAAGGTTATTAGGCCTTCTACTTCAGTGGCTAAAGGCCATGCTAAGGCCAAACCTTGTCTTCTTGGCCCTGGTCATAGTTCTAGCTCTCCAGCCCCTGTTCCTAAAAAGCATATGTTGAAAATGGCAGAGGACTTGATTACTTTGATCAGGCGTTCTATGCCCCCCCAAGAGAAGAGGCCTAGGGTGGAGGCAGATTTAGAGGGAATGGATCATTCCTCAGACTACTCTGATTCCTCAGCTGAAGAAATTCAGGATTTCCCTTCCTATTCAGATTCGGATGCAGAGGACTCCTGTCCTTCTGCTTCTCCTCCAGAGGATTTTTCTTTTTCTGAGACTTTACATTCCATGAGGGAACATTTCAAGTGGGAAGGTCAAGATTTTTCAGATTCTCGGAAAAGGCTTAGGGAATTTTTTTTCTGCCACAACATAGGCCCTTGGCTATTCCTCTTGTCTTAGATGTTGTTCAGGATGTTTTCTGAATCTTCCCTTAATCCTGATTCTTTGCCTCCGGCCCTGTTAAGCCAGACAGATATTACAGAGTTCCAGAAGCACATAAGTATTTGTACAAGAGTCCTAGAGCTGATCCGAAACTATTATTCAAGGTCCGAAGGGTGTTAGGGCTTCTGTGGCTAAGAATCCAGTTCCTTTGGATAAAGATTCTAGAGCGTTAGATAGGTGGGGAAAAAGTGTACACCTCCTCTCGTTAGCTATGAGGGCTTTGAATTGCCAATTTCATATGCTGAAGTATCAGAACTTTTTGTTAGGCCAATTGAAATCTAAGGTGGATGCTTTATCTGAGGGTACAGAGTGTAAGGAGCTCCAGGAGTTGGTTCATGCATCAGATCAAGTTGGCAAACATTCTTTGCAGTGTGGTTTCGATGCTCTTCAGGCTTCATCCAGGGTGGCTGCTACAGGTTCAGTTATTCGTAGACATGCCTGGCTTAAGGATCAAAATTTGTCAGAGCATGTTAAGGCTCGGATTTTGGATGCTCCTCTTCAATCTGAAGTACTTTTTGGTCTTCCTGTGGAATCAGTTTTGAAAAAGATGGAAGATAAGGCTAAGTCTATGCAGACGGTCAAGGATTTTATGCAGGTGCAGCCCCCTAAGTTTAGTAGGAATTGGCCTGCTAGAGGATGGTCTTATCCTTCTTCGGATTATCAGTCTAAGGGCAGGTCTAGACGTGGTAGAGGCAGGGCTCATGCTCAGGGTTCTTTCAGACCTAGGACTTGGAGTTCTCCTGCACAGTCTTCTGGTGAGGGCAGGGGTCAGCCCTTTCGTAAGCAGACCCAATGACCTGTATCTTCCGCTGCTAGACCCTTCTTTACTGGCAGCTCCTCTAGGAGGAAAGTTGGGACTTTTCAAACAAAACTGGAATTTGGTCACCCAGGACAAATGGGTGTTGGATATAATAAATCAAGGTTACAAGTTTTATTTTGACACTTTTCCTCCTTTCAAAGGCATGCCAGATGTGCCTCCTCAGCAAAGGCTGGAGGCTCAGGAGCAAATTTCTTTGCTTTTGCAGATGGAGGCAATTCAGGTGGTCCCTCCATCAGAAGTAGGCCTAGGATTTTATTCCCGTCTATTCCTAGTGCCAAAGAAAGGAAACACTTGGAGGCCAATTCTGGATTTGTCCATTCTCAATACCTACCTAGACATTCCAAAGTTCAAGATGTTAACATTACAACAACTTCTGCCTATGCTAGGCAAAGATCACTGGATGGTAACCCTGGATCTCAAAGAGGCCTATCTTCACATCCCTATCAGGCCCAGCTGCAGGAGATTCCTGAGATTTCGGGCTGGTACTTCTCATTATCAGTTCTCTGCATTGCCCTTTGGATTATCTACTGCGCCCAGGGTATTCACAAAAGTTCTGGCTGCTGTGATTGCTTTCTTCAGACAGAGAGGAATACAAATTTATCCTTATCTGGACGATTGCCTGATTCTTGCTCAAAACAAAGACAAATTACTACAACATCTCCAGTATGTAATGGCAGTTTTAAGGTGCCTAGGGTATTCTGTGAACGAAATAAAGTCCAGTCTAGTGCCCTCTCAGGACATGTGCTTTCTGGGTGTGAGACTGAATACAGCTTCTCAGATGGCATTTCTGACCCCGGACAAACAAAGAACTCTTCATCTATACTTCCAGCAGTTATCAGTAATGTCCAGGCTGACTGCAAGGACAGTCCTTCAAGCCTTGGGGTTCATGGCATCTTGCATTCTAGTACTTCCCAATGCCAAACTGCATATGAGGAAGCTACAATGGTATCTCAAAAGTGTGTGGAGTCAACACTGCTATGGTTTGGACACTGTCATTCGGATTATACCTTGCATCCAGAAGGAATTCTTGTGGTGGGCTCAGGAATGTCACCTAAACAAGGGACTCTCTGTGACCCGACCAGAGGCGAGTCAGATCCAAACGACGGATGCCTCAGACTTGGCTTGGGGAGCACACTTCAATGGGAAATGGATACAAGACATGTGGCCTCCCAAACTACTACATTTGCATATCAACATGAAGGAGATGTTAGCAGTCCAATTTGCCTTGATGGCCTTCAAGGACCTACTTCAGCCGGGACAGGTGTTGATTCAAACAGACAACACAACAGTCATGTGGTACATCAACAAGCAGGGGGGAACCCATTCCTACCCTCTTTGCAGACAAGCAATGATTTTGTGGGAGACTGCTCTGAGTTTGCACATCAATCTTCAAGCACCGTTTCTGCCAGGAGCACAGAACTCCCTAGCAGATGTATTGAGCAGACAAATTGTGGATCCCCACGAGTGAAAACTGGACCCTCAGGTATTCAAACAGTTGACCGTGGCTTGGGGAGCTCCAGACATAGATCTGTTCGCTTCTCCACTGAATTTCCAACTGCCAAAATCTTGCACAAAGATGTTCCACCCAAATGCTTGGAAAGTGGATGCTCTATCTTTCATTTGGAACAACCTTCACGTTTATGCTTTCCCCCCTCTGCCTCTTCTTCCCAAGGTACTCTTGAAAGTCAGGCGGGACAAGCCTTGCATGATTCTAATAGCACCAGATTGGCCACGTCAGCATTGGTATCCTCTGCTGAGGAGTTTAATTCAGGAGCCTCCTTGGCCTTTGCCACAGATTCCTCATTTGTTATCCCAGTCAAACAATCATTTTCTTAATGTCCGGGTGCAGTCCCTGCATCTAACAGCCTGGCGTATTCTGTAATGGAGCCGGTGGGGTCTCAGCTTCCTCAACAGGTTTTAGATGTCATTTTGGAAGCCAGGCGGCCTAGTACTCGAAAAGTTTATGCTGATAAATGGAGGAGATTTTTTCTTTGGAGCACAGCCAAGGGCTTTGATGTTTCAGTACCTAATTTGAGTTTTGCACTACAGTATCTTACTGAATTACTGGACAAGGGTTTGTCATTCTCTTCTGTGAAGGTTCATGCTGCAGCCATTTCTGCTCACTATGATTGTGACCCTCCTTTATTTTCTCACCCTTTGTTCAAACAATTTCTTAGAGGGGCAAAAATATAAGACCCCACGAGAGCTCCTACTCCTTCCTGGGATCTCAATTTTGTGTTGGAGAAGCTTACTTTACCTCCTTTTGAACCTGCAGCTACGTCTGAATTGAAGTTTTTGTCTTGGAAGACTGCTTTTTTGTTGGCCATTACTTCTGCTAGGAGGGTATCTGAATTGCAGGCACTCATGGCAGTTAAACCCTTTCTGATATTCCATAAGGATAGAGTTTCTTTGCGTACTAACCCTACTTTTATGCCTAAAGTGATTTCTAATGTGGCCTTGAACCAGTCTATTCATTTGCCTACTTTTTATGCTGATCCCCAAAATAAGGGGGAAAAAGTCTTGCATTCTTTGGATATCCACAGGCAGCTTCGTTATTATTTGAGCAGAACTAAAGAGTTCAGACAGGCTCAACAGTTATTTGTTTCCTTTGCTTTGGGTTCACAAGGGAAAGCTGTTTCAAAGCAGACTATTTCTAAGTGGATTGGTCAATGTATTGCTTTTTGTTATTCTCATCATGGGAAGAATGTTCCTGCTGGGATCAGACCTCATTCTACTAGGGCTACTGCCACATCTACTGCTTTTTTGAGAGGGGTAGCTACTAAGGATATTTTGGAGGCAGCTACTTGGAGTTCAGTACACACTTTTACTAAGCATTACCATCTCCCTCTTTATTCCAAGTCCAGGGCTGGGTTTGCCACTGCAGTTTTACAGGGCATGTTAGCAGCCCCTAATGCTATTTAGTTTGCCAGCCTCCCTTTTCCTTTGCTTTGGGATTCTACCCACAGGTTATGACTGCAGCAATGTGAGACGAAGAACATAGTACAGTTTTGTACCTACCATAAATGTAGATGTTCGAGGATCTACATTGCTGCAGTCCTATTATCCCTCCCGCCTTCCCCTCTATAGTTTGTGGTTGCTGGGTTTCTTTTTGGGATAATCTTTATTTCCACACTGGTGGTTGTTGGGCGTTTACTATTTTGGCTCTGGCCTTTCATTTTTAGGCCTTCTGACATCTGGGGCAAGAAAGACTGAGGATATGGCGTCGGTCATGCGCTTAAGTACTACTACGTACTGACGTCAGCTCTAGGCGACAATGACCGACGCCAGCCTAGCTCTTTGGTATTCGGGCCGACCAAGGACAGCGGACTACCCACAGGTTATGACTGCAGCAATGTAGATCCTCGAACATCTACATTTATGGTAGGTACAAAACTGTACTTTTTCTTACTTTGGGGAAAGGGAAATGAAACAACAGGAGACAGATGCTACCAGGGGTAGACAGGCTAGAAGAATCCCTTTGTGGATAGCATTTTTTGTTGGAGATGAGAGGATAGACGAAATTTTGTTGGCCCAGAACAATAGGGAGTTTATCTTTATCCTGATGTTTTTGAGAAGATGGTGGAAGTTCAGTGAGGTATCAAGTCAGACTCCTAGGTATCTGAAAGTGTTAACCTGCTTCAGTGGCATTATTAAGGTGGACAAGAATAAGAAGCGAGTTGCAGTTATTTTGCCTTTTAGTGAAGGTTCCAAAGAGCATTGTTTCAGTTTTTAGAAATGAATTTGTTTTTTTTTCCTAATGAGCCAGTTAACGAGGAAGAGGTACTCATTTGGCAGATCATGTTCATTTGAGTGGATTGTGTGGTTGGAGCAGAAGATAACCATTTTATCTGCATATAGGATGATTGGAGGTTGGGGAATTCATGTAATCTTATTTATAAAAATAGACTAAAGCAGAGGGTCCAGTATGGACCCTTGAGGGACTCCTTTAAGTAAGGGAGGGGTTGCTGATGTACTGCAGTTAAAATTTAGTGAGGAATATTGGTTGGATAGGCAATTTTAGAACCAAAGAATAGCATGAGGACTAATCCCAGTGTCACTGAGGTGGTTAAATAGGCTTGGGTGGACAGCCAGATCAAAGGCTATGTTAAAGTCTATAATAAATGTAGCTCCACTAAAGAAAACTTTTTTATAGCTAAAAGGATGTGATCATTCAAGGTACAAAGTGCAGTGGAAGTGATGTAGCCAGACCAGAAATCATGATGTTCATCGTGTTTCACTGCTGTAGTCATTACACTTGGGTTATCCTGCCGTTAGGTGGTCCCGCAGTCGGCCAGAGTTCCAAAGTCTTGGTCCGGTGTCGGTTGCGGTCGCCTCCGCCCTGACGTCAGTGCATCAGGGGTGTATAAAAAGCAGCCGACGCCATTTTCTTCAGTCTTTCTTGCCGCGCGGTGCCCGAAGCAAAAGCAGTTCGCAAGTGCTGGTCGGCCAACTCCTGAGATATCAAATTTGATTTTCAGAACCAAAGTCTTCAATAAAGCTAAGTACCCCGTTGGGGAAACTTTTTCTTGCCTCAGACCGATGTCAGTAAAAGTTAATAATTGTATTTCTTGTGGGAAGCAAATACCTCATAAGGATTTTCATTCTTACTGTATTCCATGCCTAGGCCCAAATCACAATGTCGCTAGTTGTCGGTTTTGTGCTAGATTTAACAAACGCACTATTAAACATCGGTTTGATTTTGCTCGCCATTACTTTGGCTGAAGGTTTAATTATACCATGCCATCGGAACAGCCGATGACCAGAATTTACAAAAAACACAAAGATAAGGATAAAGACAGGCATCCGAGGCCCAAAACTGATAACGAAGCCTCTTCTAGGCCAGTCGCCCATTCGCCAGTTCTCAGTGAGGCACTTTCACAGCCCCTGACACCCTCTACCTCAGAGCCACAGGCCGCGACCAACTCCCATGTGTAGGTGCCTAGGCAACTGGATACTCAAGGTGTTGGGTCTACGGAGACTAACCCTTCAGATGGGTCCAGAGCCACTGAGCAGGCATCGGCTTCTGAGGGTATTTTCAGACCTTCTTAACTTACCATTGCAACTACAGCCAAGTCTAAAACTACATTAAAGACAAAGAAGCAAGTACAGCATTCACCTGGACAGGCCTCCATGCCTAAAAAACAGATCCTCAAAATGGCCGAAGGCTTAATTACTCTGATCAGGGGTTCCCATCCCCCTCCTGATAAGGCCTAGGCAGGATACAGACTATGATTCCTCTGACCAGGTTTCTATATATTCTGATTCCTCTTCAGACTAGGGATACTCTTTACCCCTATAAGGACTCTGATGCAGAAGAATCAATTCCTTCAGCCTCTCCTCCTGAGAATTACTCTTTTGGGGAAACTTTACATACCATGAGGGAACATTTCCATTGGGAGGGCCAGAATTACTCAGAATCCTTCCAATTTCTTTTATTGCCTCAGCACAGGCCCCTTGCTATTCCGCCAGTGTTGGATATTGTGGATGATGTGTTCTCTGAATCCAGTTTAACTCCTGATTTGTTACCCCCTTCCCCAGTCAAGCCAGACAGGTACTATAAGAGTCCCTGACTCTCACAAATTTCTTTATAAAAGCCCTGTTGCTGACCCAGGAACTATTTCCCAGGGTCCCAAAGGGGTAAAGGCATCCACGGCTAAAAATCCAGTTCCCTCTGACAGGGATTCTAGAGCATTAGACAGATGGGGGAAGAATGTTTACACCTCTGCAACTTTAGCAGTGAGAGCTTTAAATTGCCAGTTTCACATGCTTAAATATCAACAATATTTACTGTCTCAGTTAAAACAGAAAATGAGTACAAGTACAGAACAACCTGATTATAAGGAAATGCAGGATTTATTGCATGCAGCTGAACAAGTGGGAAAACATACTTTGCAATGTGGTTTTGATTCATTAGAGGCTTCTTGTAGAGCAGCAGTTACAGGATCTGTGATTCGAAGGCATGCTTGGTTAAAAGAACAAAGTTTACCAGATCATGTTAAGGCAAAATTATTGGATGCTCCTTTACAGCAAGATATTTTATTTGGTGTTAAGGCAGAAGAGGTATTAAAGAAAATGGAGGATAAAAGGCAAAATCTATGCAAACAGTGAAGGATTTCTTACAGGTACAGCCACCTCGATTTAGCAGGAATTGACCTACAAAAAATTGGTCCTTTCCAGTGTCAGACAGGCCACAAAGAGGCAAATACAGACACCCAAGAGGCAGATCTCAGCTCCAAGGTTCTTATAGACCATGACAGTGGGGTGCTTCAACCCCAAAAGGAGGTGAGGACAAGTCACAACCTTACAGGAAACAGTCCCAATGACTCCCCCCTTCCAATGCAAAGCTCTTCCCTTTTGGCAGCTCCCTTGGGGGGAAACTAGCACTTTTTTCACAAAACTGGCAAGCAATCACCCAAGACAAATGCGTGCTGAATATTGTGTCTCAAGGTTACAGGTTCCACTTTCACACTTTACCAAGGCTAAAAGGAATGCCAGACCTGCCACAAAATCAATGGACAGAGGCACAAAAGCAAATTACAGTCCTCATGGACATGAGAGCTATTCAGAAAGTGCCACAGCAGGAACAAGGACAAGGATTTTAATCAAGACTCTTCCTGGTCCCCAGAAAGGACAAAGCCTGGTGACCCATACTAGACCTTTCTACTCAAAATACTTACCTGGATGTTCCGAAATTCAAAATGTTGACACTACAGCAGCTCCTTCCCATGTTGGGCAAGAAAGCTTGGCTGGTTACTTTGGACCCCAAAGAGGCATACCTGCATGTCCCTATCAGACAAAATTGCAGAAGATACCTCAGATTCATAGCTGGTTCAATGCACTACCAATTTCTGCACTACCCTTTGGCTTATCTACTGCACCCAGGGTCTTCACAAAGTGCCTGGCACCAGTAATTGCATTTTGCAGACAAAAAGGAATTCAAATATATCCATACCTGGACGACTGCCTGATTCAAGCAGAGAGTGCAAGGACATTCTTCTAAAGCATCTGGCATTTGTAAAAAGGTTGTTAATTTGCCTAGGGCACACAGTAAACGAAAATAAGTCAAAACTAGTGCCCTCACAAGAGATAATATTCCTGGGTGCCAGCTTAAATACAACGGCCCAGATGGCTTATCATATGCCAGACAAACAAGGACAACTGACTCAGTATTTTCAGTTGATGGCAACAAAGTCCCAACTCCCTGCAAGAAAAATTCTGCAGGCCTTGGGATTCATGGCATCCTGCATACTACTAATTCCATATGCCAGACTGCATATGAGGAAATTACAATGGCACCTAAAAAGTGTTTGGACTCAACACTCTCACAGCTTGGAAACAGTAATACCACTAATTCCCTGCCTACAACAGGAGTTTTGATGGTGGGCACAGGCATGTCACCTCAACAAGGATCAGCCTTTCACTCTTCCCACAGCCAGGCAGACTTTAACAACAGATGCATTGGATTATGCCTGGGGAGCACACATGGCAGGAAAATGTATTCAGGGCAAAAGGACCACAGACCAAATGCATCTTCACATCAATCAAAAAGAGATGTTGGCTGTACAAAATTCCCTAACAGCTTTCAAGGACCTTCTGCACCCAGGACAATTATTATTAAAGACAGACAACACCACAGTAATGTGGTACATAAACAAGCAAGGGGGGCACTCATTCTTACCCCCTATGCAGACAAGCCATGACCTTGTGGAACACAGCTCTAACTTATCAAGTTCATCTGCAAGCAAAATTCCTGCCAGGAAAGAAAAATATTCTGGCAGACGACTTAAGCAGAAACATCATGGATCCTCACAAGTGGAAATTAAATCCACAAGTCTTCAGCATGATAATGCAAAAGTGGGGGTGCCCGGACATAGATCTTTTTGCCTCCCCACTGAATTGCCAACTACAAAAATTCTGCACAAGGACTTATCACACACAAGCATGGAAAGTGGATGCTCTTTCGTTCAGCTGGAAAAGCCTAAACATTTATGCCTTTTCACCACTGCCTCTCCTTTCAAAGGTACTCCTAAAAGCCAGACAGGAAAAACCACAGATGATTCTGATTGCTCCAGACTGGCCACGCCAGCATTGGTACCCAATCTTAAAGAACTTAGCTCAAGGCCCACCTTGGATTTTGCCTTAAATTCCACACCTACTGACTCAACAAAATAATCAGATCCTGCACAGTCAGCTCAAAACCTTAAACCTGGCTGCATGGCAGATTCATTAGCCAAACAGACAACACCTCTCTCTAAAGCTGTTATGGATGTCATTTTGGAGGCCAGGAGGCCTAGCACCAGGAAATCTTATTCAGAAAAATGGAAGAGATTCTGTGCCTGGAACCAGGCTCAAAGCCTTGACCCTCTTGTCCCTAACATTCCTCAGATACTACAATACTTAACTGAGATGCTGGACAAAAGACTATCCTTCTCATCCATTAAGATCCACGCCTCTGCCATCTCAGCTCATTACAACACAGATCCTCCTATTTTCTCTCATCCATTGCTAAAGCAGTACCTCAGAGGGGCTAAAAACATAAGACCGCCCCGGAGAGCACCAACACCGACTTGGGACCTCAATTTTGTCTTGGAAAAGCTCACTTTACCACCTTTTGAGCCAGCCATTTCAGCAGAATTAAAATATATGTCATGGAAAACTGCTCTGCTTCTGGCAATAACCTCAGCACGAAGAGTCTCAGAAATACAGGCACTAATGGCAGTGGAGCCTTTCATCATTTTCCACCAAGACAGGGTTTCTTTAAGAACAAACCTTTCTTTTATGCCTAAGGTGGTATCCAGTGTGGCTCTTAACCATACTATTCACTTGCCAACTTTTTATCCAAATCCCCAGAATAAAGGGGAGAGACTTCTACATTCCTTGGACATACACAGACAATTGCACTTCTGCTTGGACAAAACAAAAGCTTTCAGAAAAACTGAACAATTGTTTGTATCATATGCTGCAGGATCACAGGGAAAGGCTATTTCAAAGCGGACCATTTCAAAGTGGATAGGACACTGTATCCGGTTCTGCTACACACAGCATGGGAAACCTGTACCATCTAACATTAAATCACATTCCACCAGGGCAACTGCCACTTCTACTGTCTACCTTAGAGGAGTATCTACCAAAGACATTTTGGAAGCTGCAACTTGGAGTTCAGTGCACACCTTTACCAAGCATTACCACTTGCCTCTTTACTCTAGACCCAGAGCTGGCTTTGTGCTGCAGGGCCTCATAGCCACACCAAATCCTCTATAGAACCAGCCACCCTGACTCAGCTTTGGGATTCAACCCAAGTGTAATGATTGCAGCAGTGAAACACGAATATAGTACAGTTTTGTACCTACCATAAATGTAGATGTTAGAGTGTCTTCACTGCTGCAGTCCTGGTTACCCACCCGCCATCCCCTCTTTCTTAGCTGGGTCTTATCTATAACTTTCTACACTATTCTACCTATGTGGTGTATTTGCTGGTTACTAAAAGTTTTGTTTTTACCTTATTGTATGTTTTGTAAGCAATATGTATTGCCTATCTTTTTGGGGGCACCTGACATCTGGGGCAAGAAAAACTGAAGAAAATGGTGTTGGCTGCTTCTTATATACCCCTGACGCACTGACGTCAGAGAGGAGGCGACAGCAACTGACGCCGGACCAAGACTTTGGAACTCTGGCTGACTGCAGGACCGCCTGACAGCAGGATAACCCAAGTGTAATGACTGCAGCAGTGAAGACACTCGAACATCTACATTTATGGTAGGTACAAAACTGTACTTTGCTTGGAAGACAGAAGGCAGTACTGACTTGTGTAGTTTGAGAGTTGACAATAGACTTTTTTTTCTAAGATTATCTCAGTGGTTGGGAGGATGGAGATTGGATGGTAATCGCTGGGTAGCTTGGGGTTGGATTTCTTTGCAGAAAGGTATAATTTTTGCTGTTTTTCCATATACTGGGCATACAGTTTTGAGTTAAGCAAAGGTTGTTGATGTGTAACTGCCTACTTTCGAATATGACCTGAGGGGGAAGATGCGTGTCCCTGCAGGTAAGTCAAGTTTTAGGTTTTCAGGGAGAGGTATAATATCTTTAACTATAATCTTTTTGAAGTAGAAGAGGGGAGTATAAGGGAGGTGAGGGATAGTTTCAGTGAGTGAGTGAAATAAGTGCCCCACTGGAACTTGTACATGTGCAGCTCAACATAAACAAGGTCTTGTGGTATATCCTTGCAACTTGTAGGTTCCCGCTCCATGTCCCAGGAAACCCATACTACCTTTTTCAATATACTAGAGTCCCTCACCATTCAACCTAATATGATTTTCAAGGGGATCTCAACTTCCACTCTATAGATTGAAAATCCTACGCCACTTCAAATGCAAATCCTACACCACTTGTAATGCACAAGCCCAGTGATTCCTAAACTTTGTTAATACTAACATCATGGAACAGTTGGTGCTTTCTTCCAGCAGGGTACAACCATCCTTGACATTGTATTCATGAATGTGGGAGAGCAATGTTCCTCACCCAATGTATTGCCTTTGCTCATCAGATCTGACTACAAGGCATTACTTGAAAAAAAATTAAATCCGGGGACCCAGCAAAACCAAAAACCTTTAGGAACTTTTCCAGGACTAACCTCTGTCTACTAAGTGACACCTTGGCTAAATTTCAAGCACCGCCCAAATTCAATAAACACAATAGTATATGTTGAGCTACTTACAAACTCCCTGTACGGCCATATTAATAGCTATATAGAGTGAGGTTTGCCCACTTGTGTTAGGAATAAGACAAATTCAAAAGACAAGCCACCATGCTGGAATCACAATGGCAATCAGTTATACAACAAAAGAAAAAAAATCTTGGCCAAGCATAGGAGAAACAAAGGCCAACATGCTAAATGCCCCCCAACCAATCTAAACAGGCAGCTAAGGGGGTTAATACTTCAGTGGCCAAACTTGAAGAAAAAATTGCTTCTCTGGCAAAGGGCAACCATAAAGCTTTCTACGGCCATAACCTCAAGGGGAATAAGCAACAATGCACTGAACTTATTGTAAATGGAATCACCCACACTAAACCAGTGGCCATTGCCATCCTTTTGGCTGAAAGGTTCAGCTCAAAACCTCCACTCCCCACATAGTCAAAAGGAAATACCGCATATCACAAACCCCACAACCATTACTAAGGAACAGGTCATCAATGCACTTTCCAAGGCCAAAAAGACTGCATCAATGGGCCCCAATAATATTCTGGGATGCTTACTAAATGGCATGAAACATGACCTTTCTGGTCCACTTGAATCACTTTTCAACTGAAGCCTACAGTCAGGCTTTGTACAAAAGGAATGGATGATGGCTATAGTTATTCCCCTGCACAATTCAGCTATCAGTCCAGGTAACTAAAAGTCTATAAGCCTGACTGACCTCATATGTAAGGCCATGGAAAGATTCATCATGGACATGTTAAACAAGGACATATGTGACCTGCAAATACTTTACCCATCACAGTTTGGTTTTGTTAAAGGAAGGTCATGCCTATTATGTCTGGTCACCAAAGCAATAGAGGAGGACAAGACTGTTACCTCGACCTAGCCAAGGCATTTGACACAATACCCCATTCAGACATTATAGACAACTCGCTAGATTACTTATAAACTCTTATCTGAAGTAGGCACTTCATTTGTCAGCATCCTTTGGGATACGGATCCGATCTCAGATCTGAGCTGGCAACTTCTACCACAGCATAGATCTGAGCTCCTAGCTCCTCCCTTTACCCATAATCCCCTGGAAACCCAGGCTGCCCCAGATCTAGTTTGCCGCGCTTCAAGCTACAAGCTGGATTTTCGAGCTCCTGGTACTCGTGGGATTTGTGAGACAAAATCTTCTTTTTTATTCCCCTTTTTCTTAGTGTGAGTGAGAGCGATTGTTTAGGTACCCCATAGCCCTTTCATCTCTCTCAATTTATTTTAATTTGTGGTTATTTTTCTCCTCCCTGCCCTCGCTGGTCGTAGTGTGTGTGTGTGTGGTGTGTTTAGGGGCCTAGTGAGTATGTTTTCTTTACCTTACAATGTCGGAGGCCCCTAAAGCCATCTTTTCGAAGTGTACCGAGTGTGACCATAAGCTTTCACCGGTGGGTGGCCACACTCAGTGCGTTAGGTGCCTTGGGGTTGAACACCTCTCCTCGGGATGCGCGATCTGCGAGGCGTTCAACCCCAGGGCACTTAAGAACCGGAGGTCAAAGCTGATTCTGGTGGGCCTTTTGCCCTCGATCCGGCTCCGGCCTCCGGTGCTTTTGTGGCCGCTACCCAACCTTCGGTGGTGGCCACTCCCGACTCCCTCCCTCCAGTCGGGACTCAACCTTCCGCTTTGGCTCCGGAGGGGAGAGAGGCCAGGAAAGCCAAGCGGAGAGAGAAGCACCATAAGCGGCGGGCCGAGGACTCCTCCTCAGCCCCACCCGCTAAACAGGCTTCTCCCTCCAGAGCTTCGGGATCGCCTCCTCCTTGGCTCCGGTCCCCTTGCTTCTCACCAGAACCCGAGGAGGAGACCCAGTCCCCATCGAGGTCATCGAGGCGGCACTCTAGGTCTGCCTTGGTGGCCTCTTTGAGGTCCACTTTTAGCATGTTGGATGCAGACATGGACTGGATGATGAGGAGGTTCATCCAGGCCCAGGTGCAAATGGGAGTGCTCTTGCCTCCCCCCCCCTCCGGGGGGGAGCTCAACCCCATTTTTTGCTCCAATCGCTCCTTCTCTGACCCGTTTTCCGGGTTCGGAACGTTTGGAGCCGAGCCGCGTTGGATCCAGCGGGGTGGGTTGGAGCCGACAGTCCTGGGCACTTCGGCTCCAACTGCTCCCTCGAGCTTGTCTGATCCGACCTCTCGGAGCTGCGGGCTGAGCTTTGGATTCGGTGTGACTTCGGCTCCGTCCAGTTCATGGGTCCTTCGGATCTGATGGTCTCGGCCCCGGGTCCGGTCCCCGCTTCGGAACCGAGTGGGAGTCGTCTCTCTGATCCTATCGAGGGCGGCTCCCCCTCGGCTTTTGCTGTGGTGGAGAGGGCACTGTTGAGTGCATCCGGGCCTCCGGTCCTGGCTTCGGCTGCCCCCTGCACTCCCTCTCAGCTGGTTCAGGCTCCCATCACCCGACCTTCGGGGCAGCCTGCTTCAGCACCTCTGGGTGTTCCTTCGGAACATGACATTGCTGGTGATACTTCCTCGGACAGCCCCCCCAAGGAGGTTCCTCACAAGGCTAAGTGTAAGAGGAGGCACATGGACTCCCCCGAGTCCCTTACAGATGATACAGACTTAGATGAAGGGGAAGGCTCCCCAAGGTCACTCCCCGAGGATGTCTCCTTTGGAGACATCATGGAAATGCTTAGAATTAGGGGGGTTGGTCTGCCCCCAAGGCTTCCTCCCATGAGTCCGTATTCCTAGAGGCGTTCGAAGCAGAGCCATCTACCTCTTGGGTGTCCCCTCCCCCCCGACCCCCTGGTGGACCTTATCTCCACCAGGGCTTGGAAGGAGCCGGACACTGTAGAGCCAGTCCCCAAGCGCCCAGATAGGATTTTGAGTGCCCCCGCAGAGAGAGCCCACTGGAGCAGAGGTCCCCCCGTGGATGCCATGTTGGTGGTGACGGCCACCAAGAGGGAGTTGGCTCAGGAGAGCTCCGCGGTCCACCCACCGAGCAAGGAGTCTCGGGCGATGGACCGTCTTGGGAAGCGGGCCTTCAGTTCAGCAACCTTCTTGATGAGGGCGCTGAACTATATGGCACACATCACCCAGATGCAGCGGGATCTAATAAAAGAATACGCTGCTTCCCTCCCCAGAGTCCATGTCGGAAGGGGACAAGCAGCTGTACTCCTCCCGAATGTCCACTCTACATTCCATTTCTAACACCTCTATGCAGCTCTTGTCTCACGCCACTGAAGGAGCCGCTAGAGCTGGCAGAGTCGGCCTGGTAATGAGGCGCCAAGCCTGGCTCCGACATTGTGAGTTCTTGGAACCCTTTAAGGCGTCATTCTCGAATGCCCCCTTTGATGGTTCTGCACTGTTTGGTAAAACCGTTTGCGACATTTTAGTCCAGAGCGAGAAAGACGGGAAGGCTTCTGCCATCAGAGTCCGCTTCTCTGCTCCCCCAGAGGTCCTTTTCCAAGAACCAAAAGGGTCAGAAGAAGATGTGGTTCCGGAAATCACATCAGTCCCAGTCTGCTCCGGACAACCAGTCCTCTCGTGGCAGAGGGGGACAGGGAGGACGCCGCCCTAGAGGCAGAGGGCGTCCCAGAAATTTTGGGTCCAGAGAACCCTTCTCTGAGAGGCCCACGCAGAACCCCTGAGGGGTTGCCCGGCTGCTCCACTCTGGAGGCAGTCGGGGGGCATTTTACGAGGCACCTAGCAATGTGTGAGTCCATAACAACAGATCGCTGGGTGCTTCGCATCATATCCAGAGGTTACCAAATTCCCTTTATTGTAACCCCCAAAACCAGAAGCCTCCCCGTCATACCACCCAGTCAGAGGAAGGTGGCTGCTACAGAAATTCAGCAGCTTTTACAAAAAAGAGCCATCCAACCCGTTCCCCCCAAATCAGCTCGGATTAGGGTTTTACTCCAGGTTCTTTCTGGTGCCAAAAAAGATGGTGGACTTGAGGTCCATCCTCAACCTCTCTCTCTTGAACCTGGCAGTACCCAAAGAAAAGTTCCGGATAGTCACGCTGCAATCTATTCTCCCCCTGCTACGGGAGAATGACTGGATGTGCTCGATAGACCTCAAGGATGCGTACTATCACATTCTTGTGGACAGATGCTCCAGGAGGTTCCTCTGCTACCGGCTGGGAGCCAGTCACTTTCAGTTCAGGGCTTTCCCCTTCGGTCTCACCTCAGCCCCCAGGGTGTTCACCAAAGACTTGGCGGTAATAGCGGCCCACCTGAGACTTCAGGGAATTCAGGTCTTTCCGTACCTGGACGACTGGCTCCTCATCGCCCCAACAAGGCATCTGCTCTGTTCAGGCAAGGATTACTTCCTCAGTCTTGCTCCACGCCTAGGTTTGACTGTCAACATGGCCAAATCCTCTCTGGCTCCTACACAGGTAATAGATTTTATATGGGCAAGATTGGATTCCAGACTAATGCTTGCTTCCCTGACTCCAGATCAGCTTCAGAACCTGAGGTTGCATGTTCAGGCCATCCTCCAACTTCGTGCTCCACTGGCGGAATTGATCCTGAGGGCTCTAGGGTCCATGGCAGCAGCAATTTCTCTGCTGCCCTTAGCCCGTCTAAATATGAGGGTCCTGCAGTGGACCCTCCAGGTGCAATGGTCCCTGTCTCACAACCCGCTGTCCCATCCCATTCCCCTAAGCAGGACTTGCAGAAGGTCGCTCGTGTGGCGGCTCCAGTCCCTGAGCCTTCACAGGGGACGACCATTCTCGATGCCTCCTCCCATCGCCATTGTGACCACGGACACCTCTCGCCTGGGGTGGGGGGGCACTATTCAGGCAGAACGGTCCAAGGCACGCGGAACGACATAGAGACCTCCTTGCATATCAATGTCCTAGAGATGATGGCAGTGCTTTTGACTTTGCAGGCACTCCACGGCCTTCTCCCGATTGGGACAATTGCGGTACAAATGGACAACATGTCGGTTGTCTGGTACATCAACAAACAGGGGGGAACCAGGTCTTATCCTCTTTGTCGTGAGGCCAGGAGAGTGTGGGAATGGGCGGTATCCACCAACCGCTTTCTCATTGCAACGCACATTCCGGGACGGTCCAACATCCTAGCAGACAGGCTCAGTCATACAATTCTGACCCCATATGAATAGTCTCTCAATTCTCTAGTAGCGGAGCAAATATTTGCCCAATGGGGGCAACCCTGTTGCGATCTTTTTGCCTCTTCCTCAAACACCAAATGCAACAGCTACTTCGCTCTATTCCCCCCTCAGGGGGATTCCCCGAGAGACTCTCTAGTACATGCTTGGCCTTCCGGTCTCCTTTACGCTTACCCTCCATTGCCCCTGATGCTGAAACTCTTACAGAAAGCCATTCGGTTGGGGAGCAAGATGATCCTCATTGCCCCATTCTGGCCTCATCAGACGTGGTTCCCGTACCTATGGTCTCACCTGATTCATCCACCCTGGATTCTGGATCCCCTCCCGGATCTCATTACTCACCCTTTGGGTCTTCCGACCCCCAACCTGGTCAACCTCAAGCTGACGGCTTGATTGCTCCAGTTCCACTCCTGATAAGGACTCCTGGAATCTCCTCGCCAGTCAAAGCCATTCTAGTAGCAGCGCACAAACCATCCACCAGAAGGGTCTATCGGAGTAAGTGGAAATGTTTCTCCATCTGGGCGGAGCACCGTCACTTAGATCCTTTCACTGCACCTCTTACGTCGGTTTTGGATTTTCTAACTACCCTTTTTCATCAGGGGGCTAGCTGCTCTACGGTCAAGGTACAACTAGCAGCAATTTCGCACTATCATGTAGGGCATGAATCGGGCCCTCTCATTACCTCCAAGCTCTGTAAAGCTTTCCTCAAGGGTACCTTCCTTCTCAGACCTCCGGTCAGGGAGGTAGTACCCCCATGGGATTTATTTTTGGTTCTTCAGGCCTTGACAAGCCCCCCTTTTGAGCCGGTAGCCACGGTTGATCTTAAATACCTCTCTTGGAAGACTGCCTTCCTGGTGGCCATTACTTCAGCTAAAAGGGTCTCTGAACTTCAGGCTCTCTGTGTCAAACCACCATATTTGGCCTTCCATCAGGATAGAGTTTACCTCAGGATCAATCCTTCCTTTCTGCCTAAGGTATCTTAGGAAGCTAATATTAATCAATCTTCCCATGTTCTTTCCCAACTATCAGAGCAAAGGAGAGTACAGACTGCATTCTTTGGATGTGCACAGACAATTACACTTTTATATTCATCGAACTGCTGGTCATAGGCAATCTGACCAGTTGTTTGTCTCCTTTGCCAAAACCAATTTGGGCAAGTCAGTTTCTAAAGTTACCTTGTCACGGTGGATAGCTAGCTGTATCCTCTTAGCATATCAGAGTTCGGGAAGGCCTGTACCTCAGGGAGTTTGCGCTCACTCTACTCGGGCCATCGCTACATTGGCTGCTTTTAGATCTAGGGTTCCCTTGGATGATATTTGTTCCGCAGCCACTTGGGCTTCATCTCATACCTTTATCAGCCATTACAAACTGGATGTTGTCTCCAGAGGTAGGGCGTCCTTTGGCTCTGCAATGCTCCGGAATATTCTTCCATAAAGGCCACCCAGGATTCAGGTAGCTGGGGACTCTGTCCCAAAGGTTGCTGACAAATGAAGTGCCTACTTCAGATTAAGAAGTTATGTACTCACCATAACGTTCCATCTGAGTAGGTATCTTCATTTGTCTGCAACCATCCCTCCCTCCTTCCCCTTGACCAATATGATTCTATTTAGGATTTGTCTTAGATAAATCCCTTCCGGGACACAGTAACAGTTGTTATATCGGGCAAACTTGATCTGAGGTCAGTCAGGGTTGGCAGGGGATTATGGGTAAAAGGAGGAGCTAGGAGCTCGGATCTATGCTGTGGTAGAAGTTGCCAGCTTGGATCCAAGATCAGATCCATATCCCAAAGGTTGCAGACAAATGAAGATACCTACTCAGATGGAACGTTATGGTGAGTACATAACTTCTTATTATCGCCAGCTGGATAGCCAATTGGCTCACTCTTAGGACCCAGGAGGTCAAAACAGGTGAGGTCACCTCCACTAAGAGGCAATCACTTGTGGTGTCCCCCAAGGGCTTTGTACTGGGCCTGCTCCCATTTGACATCTATTTCTCTGAAGTGGGAGCAAACGCTGAAGGTTATAGCTGACCAGGTTTGCAGATGATTGAAGCTGGGGATTATCATCAACTCTCCTGCAGATATTAGCATTCTTCAAGAAAGTCTATCTCTGACTAACAAATGATGCCAAAGCCATGATCTTAAACTCAGTAGCAAGAAATGCATAATTGTACCCTTTGAAAAGGCATCTATCCCAGCTAATTATCATATTGATAATACACCCTAAGAGTTGAACCAGTGGTCAGGGATCTGGGTATGCATATAGACAGTAGCTTTACCTTCGACCACCAGATGGCCACAGTGATAAGGAAATCTTTTTATGTTGTGCAACTTATAAGTAAGGGCATGACATTAGGTCAAAAGTCATTATCTCATTGTACTCTGCCATTACCAGACCAAAGAGTACAGTGCTCCCTTTGATATGTACCTGACCAGGTATATGTAGCAACTAGAGTAAACTCTGTGGTTCCTTACAAAAAGAATGCAAGCCATCAAAAATCTGCCTTACTCAGAGTACCTTAAAGCCCTTTCTCTGTACTCAGTCTCCTGTAGATTGCTGAGGGGTTATCTATTCCTGGCTTACAAGGCATCTACAAACCCCATACTTACAAATCTCCTGCATATTTGTAAGTTAAAGAGTACCAGGAATGCAAGGTCTAGGGACCTGAATTTTGTCTGTAACTTAAACAGAGCATGTTGGAGAGACAAATATATGTTCCAGAGACTGGCCCTCCTATAGAACTGACTTGAAAGCCATGTGAAACTGAGTCCATTACCCAACTTAAGCACAACCTAGATCATTGAATGAGGAATAGGAAATTTACACTGGGCCTGGCACTCATATCCCTTATGGTCAGAGATAGCTTATAAATTTTGGGCCCTCAATGTCATATTTAGATACAGGACATCATTATTATTTTGGGAAAACATGACTAGGCTTAGAAAGCCCCCCCCCCCCGGGGTTGTTAGTATAGTAACAATCTATGAATCCAGAAGTGTGCTGATGGAGGGAAGGGTGGAGAAGTGAGTACTAAAGAGGATGAGAGAAGAGGAAGAGTGAGCAGTGGGAGGAGTTATATGACATGTTAAGCAGTTGACTTCTGCCTAGCTTTGTTTAGGGGAGTGAAAAAGGTTTGATTGATATGTTTTCATATGATGGCTCTTATGACATCTAATTGTTTGGACTGGTTTCTGAGGAGCATGTAGCTTTTGGTAGGAGAAGCTGAGTCAGACTTTCAGGAATGCCATACTTTGTGAGAGGCTTTTGAATGCATAAGTAAGCCAGGTGTTTTTTCTTCGGCTTGTATAGTCTTGTGACTATAGGGAAGAATGAATCATTACAGGGAAGTTAATGAAGAGCTGGGCAACATTGTTAAGAGTGTCAGGAGAGAATAGGGTCCCAGTTGAGAGAGGATAGACATGTCTTTAGTTTGGTAATGTTTACTTGTGATTTATGTCAGAATGTAATGCGTTTTGGAGGGGTCTTTTTGCAATCAAGGTGGATGTTGAAACTTATCGAATAATGATCACTTATGTTGGGAGGGTGGATAGAGATATGAAAAATAAGTGAGGGGATGTCTCTGATTATTAGATCAAGCAGTGAGTGATATGAGGAAGGACTGGGTCTGGCAAATTCAGAGGCAAGTTGTGGAAGATTAAATACTTTGAGAAGTTCAAGTATGGAGTTTAGTGAGAGGCTAAGGAGGTTGAGCTTAAAGTCACCAAGAAGAATAAGATTTTTGATGCTTTAGACAGAGGAGGTTAAGTGTTTGAGTAGGTTTTTAAGCTTTTGTAATGAAGCAGGAGGAAGGAGATCGGCAACATCTAGAAGAAATAGAGAGCAAAATGGAAAGTGAATTTGTGTTAGTAACCAATTTAGAAGGGATTTGGAGGAGGCATTACTTTGAGCAAGGAGTTGTATGTTGATGTCTAACTTGAAAAGAAGGAGAGCACCTCCTCCTTGCCTTAATCCTAGCCTGACATCAAAAACGTAATCATAGCCATGGACGAAGTGGTATATGGAATGATTTGTGGGCTAAAGCCAGGATTCTGTGATAGCAATGATTGACTGTGAATAGAGATGAGAGCTTAATTGGTTTATTTTATGTCAATTGCTTTGTACATTAATAAGGAAGCAGGACAAGGTGTTTTGGCCTGGATTTGACTCAATGGTGATACTTGAGTAAGAGGAGGAGTATGGGTGTGAATATTTTGAATTTGTGAAGTTGTAGGGGATATTTAATGGTAGAAAGATGCCAGCTTTAGCAGAGTTGTGTATATGTATAGAAAGGGATGAGGCATCTATAGGATATCAGTGGAGGGGAGGAGTGTAGCGGGGTTTGTAGTAGTAGTAGTACTGGAGTTTATAGTGAAGAGGAAGTTGTAGAAAGTAAAATGACTTCAGAGTTAATAGTGTTGAAATGCATTTGTTTTGAGGTGAAGTGGTTTGAGAGTGGTGAGTGTTTGGATGAGAATGAGCAGTAGTAGGAAGAAGCAGAACATAATGTGGTTCTATTATGGAGGAAAGTGGGATATGGGTCTTTAAGTGGGAGGAGGGGGTGGGGAACAGAGAATATATGAAGGAGCCTGGGGTGGCTGGGGAATTAGGTTGGGAGGAGAGCAAAGTAAGCAATCATGTTGAGTGGGATTCAGTCAGTTTGAACAAACTCTGAAGACCCAGGGATCTGTCAGAATTACCAGCTCTCTTGCAGTCAAGTAAACAGGATTAATATAACAAAAATATAACTAAAACAATCCACAATCCAATTGTATTAGACTATATTACTACTTGTCTTTCAGAACAAATAATTATAGTGAAATATGAAGTAGTGTGCAGTAAAAATAGGGGGAAGTAACAGCAAAGTTGTTTTAGCAATTCCCATGGTTACATAAAATATAAAAAAGATGTTTAATCATTTTAGGTAATTTGTTGAAACATTATGGGCGGCCATGGTGGTGCAGCGGTTAGCATTGCCACCTCACAGCAAGAGGTTCTCCGGTTCAATCCTCGGCTGGGGTGCCTTCTGTGTGGAGTCTGCATGTCCTCCCTGTGGTCCCGTGGGTTTCCTCTGGGTGCTCCGGTTTCCTCCCACATTCCAAAGACATGCTGTATGTGGAATGGACACTCTAAATTGGTCCTAGGTGTGAGTGTGCGTGCATGTGTGTGCCTTCTGTGGAAGGTTGGGTGCTGGGCTGGCAACTTGACACCGTAAAACTCCACTGCCAATCATGAGCAGACAGGTGATCCACTGTGGCAACTCCTAACCGGGAAAAGCCGAAAGAAGAAGAAGGTAAGTTGTTGAAACATAATAAAAAAGTAGACCTTTTTTTTTTTTTAAGCAGGTATTTGTTTTATTGAAAGAAGCCTGTTAATACAGGATGAGGTCACATGCTTTGTTAAAAAAGTTGTAGCCAAGCCAAACTTAATTCAGGCATGATTGCATCAGATCTTAATCCTTGAAGAAGAAGCTGCAGGAGATGCTTTACTGAGGGGAAGTACGTAGATGTTAGGATAGTCACAGGAGAGATAAGATGCATACGTCTGTTCCCAAGTTTAGTAAGAGCAAAATGAAGTATGTAACCAGAGAGAGAAAAAATGTTAAAAAAAAAAATAAGCAGAAAGTAATAAGCAAGAAACCACTCAAAGTGTATGTGTGTAAGGGTTAAATTGTAGAAAGCAGATGCTGGCAAAGGCACACAGAGAACAGTGTCAAACAACATTAAATGCTGCTCAGTTCAAATACTACAAAATATATTTCTGTAAAGCAGTATATCGCTATTGCGTATTTAGTGACTAAAGACTGAACAAAAGCACCAAAATAATTACCTCATTGCTGACAGTCAAATTACCAGTGTAACAAATGCATACACTTTTTGTAGTACAGTGTAACAAATTTATCACCTTTTGCAGTGAAATATAACCAGAGTGTCAGCTGTTTGTAATAAGCAGTAGATATATGCTAAAACAGGGTAAAAGTTAAAAAAAATGCCATTAATAGTGCAGAGAAGATAATTGTTATAAAACATACCCCTTGGCCTATTTTTTCTATTATCTGCTCTATCAACCTACCTCTGCTTCTGATTACTGATGTACATGCTGTTGCTTGTAAGAACTAAGATTTGATATACAGTACTTTCTATACTCATCATAAACTCTGAGTTAATTGTCATTACTTCTCTAAATGGGGAAGTCCTTCTGTAATTAGACAAATATGAATTACTTTAATATATTGTTTTATTGCCTTTTTTGTAAATAACACTTTTAAACTCTCATGCTACAAGTGGGAATCCAAGCATTATAATGCATGTCTATATTACCTCATGTATACTGTACTGTTTGTAAATATTTTTATGGTGTATGTAATACTTTGTGGAGCTTTTCTCCCTGGGCCTTTGCTGAAAAAGGGCTCAAGCTCAGTCAGACATTCCCGGTCAACAAATATCAAATAAAATAAAATAAAATATTGGATCATGGAAATCAGTAAAGTGATGCTCTTAACTGTTATAGTAAAATAAGATAAAGGAAGGGCTTCTAACACCAGAGTAAAACGTGCTGTTTAAATGAGAGACAGACTTAAGCTGGAATGAGGCATATAAGCAATGATCAAGGAAAAGCAAGCAGTGCTTATGCTATGTAACGTGAGAAAATCAAGTGGGAAGGAATCTTCAAACAGAAACACAGTTCACTAAATCTGCAAATGCCCAGAAGATCCAGGGGTCTTAGAATATATTACTACTTAGCTTTCAGAAACATTAATTATAATAAAATGCCAAGCAGTGTGCAGTAAAAATGGGAAAGGAGTAACAGCAAGGGTACTTAAGCAATTCCCATTGTTGCACAAAACATAAAAAATATGTTTTACAGGTTCAACATTTAAGGTAAGTCACTGCCACAAAATACAAAAGTAGGACTGTGTTATTAAAAAGGAGACATTTGCTTGAAAGAAGCCTGTTAATAAAGGAGGATGGGGGGTATCCCATATTTAAAAAAGTAACAGAATCAAGCAGACTTCAGGCAAAGTTGCAGATCTTAACTTAGTCATTAACTAGTACAAGGCCTGGAAGTCTAGGTTAAAAGGAATGTGAAACGGACAGAAAAAAAATCTAAGAGAAAAGTAAACAAGACATATTTTCAGGAGAGAAGTTCAGGTTTTTCTTCATTAGTTCAGTGAGCACTATCAGTTGAGACAGTTCAGTTGTATGTGTTTTATGCTGCTATTTTGCCATTGTAATCAAAGGTATACTTGCTAACATGTTTACTTTGCCCTTCATTATATTTGTTGGATTAATAAATGCTGCTAATCAACTATAGAATGTTTCAAAGTGGCATTTATGCTGAAAGTGCGTTATAGTGTAAGTAGTATAAGTTGGTAGTTTTACAGGCATACATATTCTAACAGTTAGCACCTGAATGGGCTCACAGAAATATCAAAGTACAGTTAAAGTAGTTCCCAAAACTCCCTCACAGCGTTGTGTCAACAAATCTATAGACAAGAGTCAAACTAAAAATTATAAAACAGCTGTTACTTTAAAAACGGATTTAAAAAGTACCTGAAAAATCTCCAAAAAGGGATATCCCTGCAAAGTACAAGTAGGATGTTAAAAAGGCAAGGAAATCATTATAAAAAAAAGAAAGAAAAATTTGTGAGACTGGCCACTAAATCAACAAATTCAAAAATTTGAACAATGTTAATCATCCTAAAAAAGTAGCTGTAACATTGCTGTTCCATTCTCATTGTAACAGAATTATGCTAAATATTAACATATTGTTAAAATTAAGTGGTTTTTTTTTTACTTAATGCTGCAATATGTACATTAATGCAAACAAAAATGTATGCAATAAACTGTACAAATAAGGCACAAAATTAAAAAAATTGCTATAAAATACCTAAATTTGTGGGCTAAAGACAAAACAAATTCTAGTTTAGTTGCTAAAACTAAAGAAAAGGGAAACCATCCCAAAAATAATTTAACACCTTATCAGAAACAATATTCCATTCCCAAAAAATAAACAAAAACACTCATAAAGGTATAATAAACTAAAAAAGTGTAATAAAAAAGCAAGTCCATAAAATTAATCCTTATGACCAGAAAAAATGGTAGTTACGGGCTCATACTAAATTTAAAACTAGCAAATAAGTACACTACTCAAGTAGTACATTGTACCAAATACATCAAAATGATACTCTAATGTGCAAAATAAATGGTTTACAGTTATAAATCTGGCAATACTTAATTACCATGCCCCCATAAGACTTTCCAGAACCATTGCACAACCCTCCCCATGGCTACAGAAAACCACTAAGTCAGAAATGAAAAACAGGGATAAAGCCTGGGAGCACTGGCACAAAACCAAACCCCCCCCAACTAGACAGAAAATCCTAGAACTACACAATAGAGTCAAAAAGCTAATAAAACAGGACAAATTCCAATACTACCAGTCTGCCCTAGACTCCTCCCAACACAGCCCCAAACAATTCTTTTCCTCCATAAACTCCATCCTCCACCCAGGTAAAGTCAGTTCCCCTCCTCCTAACATCCCTCACTCCTCAGAAAATATTGCTACCTCATTCAACACACACTTCACACAAAGCATACTATCACTAGCTAAACAGCACAACCCCCCCTCTCCTCCAACTAGTTATCTCCCCACTGCCTTCTCTTTTTCTCCTGTACCTACCTCCAACATAAAAAAAACTCTTAACTTAAGCCCACCAAATTAGCAGCAGACAACCTCCCAAGTGAATACCTACAAATCACAGCTGATGCTCTGGCCTACCCAGTATCCATCTTGATTAACCAATCTCTGTCAGAAGGTTATGTTCCCACACTGTAGAAAGTAGCAATATAATTCCCCTCCACAAAGGCGGGCCCTCCACAGAACTAACCAATTACCGCCCCATAGCTATTCTCTCTCCACTCTCCAAAATACTAGAGAGATGCATACACTCTCAGGTCCCAGACAACCTCCTTACTAACCACCTCCTTTCCAATACTCAGCATGGTTTCCGACCAAACCATAGCACCACCACTGCCTTACTCTCCTTTACTAACACTATCCTTCAGCATAAAAACAATGGCTATCTCTCCTCTGCTACTTTCCTAGACCTATCTAAAGCATTTGACATGGTCCCGCACAAACATCTTATCTCTGTCCTCAATAACCTATCCTTCTCTCAGTCAGTCACCAACTGGTTTCAGAGTTACCTGTCTGACCGCCAACAATCCGTTGTATGGCAGAATGACATATCTCCCCAACTACCTGTCTCCATAGGGGTTCCCCAAGGATCCTTCCTTGGACCCCTACTCTTCTCTGTTTTCACCAATAATCTAGCCTCTGCCACCAAACATGGCACACTCATACAATATGCAGATGATGCAACCATCATCTGTTCAGCCCAGTCCCTACCCAAACTGCAAAAAGTCACACAGGAAGCCTTTTCCTCTGTTGAAACTTGGTTATCCGATGCCCAATTAATATTCAAGCCAAACAAAACTAAACTACTCATCTTCCAACCCACCAAACATACTCAAAACAACTCTCAATTTAACATCACAGCAAAAGACAACACCACTATATACCCAACTGAACACACCAAATTGCTAGGAGTGGAAATAGACAATAAACTAAAATTTGACATTCACATATCCATGACCATAAAAAAAGTCCACAAAAAACTAGGAGCGTTATACAGAAATAAGCAACTTCTCGCCAAAGCAGCAAAGATTTCAAATGCAAATTCCCACCTTATCTCCTCCCTACTTTATGCCTCTCCAATATATACCAACCTAAGGCAATGCGATCTAAACAAGCTAGAGACCTGCTACAACAAAATTGTTAAATTCGCCACAGGGGCATCCTACCATAGTCACCACTGTCTCTCACTTGCTGAACTGGGCTGGCTTGAACTCCCTCACCTCCTTCAATGGTATCAACTCTCACTCGCCCACAAACTAGTAAAGTATCCACTAAATGTCCCATCCCTCCAGAATCTACTCCAACCCTATCGCACCACCAGACCACTAAGATTCAGCAACAAAAATCACTTGCAGATCACTAAAGCCAATAACTCTGCCTGTGAAGCACTATTCTCTTGCTCCATAGCCAAATTATGGAACTCCCTCCCGCCCACAATTACCTCCATACCATCATGCACCCACTTCAAAAATTTGCTAAAAGTGCACCTAAAAAATTGCTGGCTATGCCCTTACAACTCCCACTCTAATATCACCCACCCCATCCAACCACTACCTTTCTTTCCACTCCACTAACTACCTTGATTATAGCAAGCTCAGATGCTCATAAGCTTAGTACTTATTATACAGCAGGAACTTCTTATTGTAACATTTGTTAATGTCTGTTATGTACTTCACAAGATTCTAGTTGTCTACTGATGTACTATGTTCTTCATCTATAAATATGTTGTAAGTAATTGCTATGTTAAATTGTTAATTGCTATGTAATCCAATGTAACTACTGTCTGTTTATTTTAACTGTGGAGCTTTTCTCCCCGGACCTCCGCTGAAAATGGACCTATGTCCATTCAGATACTCTCGGTTAACAAATGTAATAAAATAAATAAATAAATAAAAATAAGGTTTTACTATATTTTTGTTTCATTAAACATTGATGCAAATGTTAAGACCATTAAGCTATAATAGTGTTACAGTATATAAATGTGTTAATACAAAAAAAAAATTAAATGTTATAAATGTCTTTCAAAATACAAAATTTAAAGTCAATGTTAAAATTTTAAAAGATAAAATACAGCCACATGTTCAAATCCCATACAAACAAAATACATTGTAATCTAAATTCTACATAATTATAAAATAAATCTCTAAAATCAAATAAGTTCAATTCTAGTAGAGTAATATCTATGCAAATAGTTCAAAATGGTATACATTTTATGCAAAATTTGCAAGATACAAAAAGAACACGCTAAAACAATAAACTCTTGTCAACTCACGAAGATAAATTAAAAACAGTACTGTATGTTGTAAAACAGTATAAATTCAATAAATATTATTAATGAACATTCTTATTCAATGACAATTCTTACTATTATCTAAAAATTTAGGCTACAAAATTATAAGCAATGAAAATAAACCCTTGCAACATGCAATGGTAATAAACATGTTAAATAATGTAGGCTAAAAATGTAATGCAGTGTATGAAAAGAACAGGACACACTGAACATAAGACAAAATTATTTTGTATAAATTGCTGTCTAAAAGTCATATCTTAAAAGTAATTGCAAATACAACACCAAAAAAATCAACACTTATAATTAATATAAATTAAATGCAAAAAAAGAATACTAAAACAATTAGTACCGTGTCAAATTATTGCATTAGTTCCATTTAAATTAATAAAATTTACCACAAAGTTTTCCACTTAATTCAGTAATAAAGTTACAGCCTTTCTATAACACTTCACCAGGCTTAGTTGCAGACTTAAAATCCAAGCAACAAATAATGCTAAAAACATGTAAATCACCTTATAAATTATCAAAACTGCAAATGTTACTAAAAATAATACTTTTTTACAAATACAATTTGCCAAAAATGTTAAGTATTCAAAAGTCAATTTCAATTTAAATAAAAAACACTTTTCAAAATAAAAAGAATGCTAAACTTACAACCCATATTTTTACCAAAAAAATAAAAATTAAAAGACTTAAAGGACAAATTATTAAAAAAAGTCAAAAACAAAACAAAATTGTAAAATGTCTCACCCAGTACCTCTGCAATGACTTAAAACAATGTAAAATAAAGCTTACCCAATTACCTTTAATTGCCTTAACTGTGTATTTTACAAACGCTGTGGTAAACAAATCGCATATCAAAACCACTAAATTATATACAAAAAGTAAGTATATGTAAACTAGTTTATGTACATATTAATAGTACAGTTAGTCTATTTTTTCAATATTTCTTTAAAAATAATGAAGTATCAGTAATATAAACATATAAATAAAATGTAATTTAATATACATTATTCAGTACAGAAACAGTATGCTTATCAAATCAATATAAATTTGTCTCAACTATCCCAAAAAAACTATTTCTTAAAGTTACGACAAGTGTGTATTACAAATGTAAATGAATAATCATGCAACATACCAATATCACAACATAAAGTATTTCAGGCTAATTTTCAAATTCAAATTTTGCCTCCAAACCATAATGTAACAAAAAACACTAAAATAATAACATCTGCTTTATTATACATTCATTAAAATTCAGTTTACTTATGCATGAGCTTTTAATTTGTCCCAATGTTAAATTAGTTTGTTTGCCAATAGCAAAAAAAAATCCTTTACTATTGGTTTTAATTTTCAAAATATGGCATTCATTCTTAACAAGTTATATAATAAAATAATTAAGTAACACTTATAGCCAGTATTTAAATTTATAAACCACAAAAACCTAATTCATTATAGAAAAGCTTAGTATAATAAAACATTGATGTAAAATCTAAAAATATAAGTACTAGTCAATGTAATTTTAGTATTAAAACACATCAAAAGTCTAAAAAGTAAATATACAAACTACTTACACCCCCAACAAGCCAAACTAAAACCTACAAAGGAAATTAATATGGCTTATAATATTGTCATCATGTTAATTTTAAAACAGCAAAGTTTACATTGTAAATATTTAAAATACATATATTATGTGAGAAAAAAGCTTATACACGACTACCACCAAATTGGTATAAATCTTGTTACATAACTACATAATACTGGCTATAAAACATTTTTAAAAATCATAAAGTTAAACAAATTCTAAATTATAAACACTTCACACAGTCATCAAAATTAAATTTAAAATAATTAAAGGATATAAATCTAAGTAACAGTGTAATTACTAAAATAGTCATATTTCCTACATTTAAAACTGTCAAAACCATTTAAAATATGCATAAATTATTTAAATTGCTAAACGTTTTAATTAATAGTTTTAAGTCTATTAAATATATTGCAGTAAAAGCAACCATAATGTGTGTAATTGTTCTCCAAAACAAATTAACAGTTGACAGCCAACTAGCATTACAACATAAAATATGTAAGCTATTAAAATCAAAGTGCTGCAATTATATATCAAATAAAGCAAAAAATTAAAAACGCATTTTCAAATTCTAAATAAACTAATAACAAAAGCACCCAACTTAAACAACACCTCTTAAATTAAATTACATATTTATTTACCAGCTAGGGGAAAGTATTTTGAAATATCTTTTAGTAGCTGCATTAATCATAATAATAATAATAATTGTAGTATCGCTTTACACATGGTGTGCTACAAAAACTGTAACCAAAACTGACACACTGCCTGTTTATTCAAACCATTTTACACTAGTCACTGCTAATAATATAATACATTTGTAAAGTAACTACAAAAATTAATCTTTCTTCAAAAATTATATTATAAATTGACATTTAATTACTGAGAAAGTCTGGCTAAGTAGGTGCCCATTTTCAGTCGAGGTCTGAGGAGAAAAGCTTCAAAGTGTTACAAAAACATTTTAAAAGCAATAATGTTATAATCATCAAAATAATACAAAACATCTACATAATTTGAAAACATGGGTAAAGAATAGATACAACTCATTTGACCTGACAATGATTTAATATTTAGAGACTTTTTAATCTATTTATAGAGAAATTAAAGGTAAGTTAAACAAGAATTGCAGTATGGAGGGAGAGAGAAAAAGCAGGTTAATAGCATATTAAAAGAATCAGGGGAGAGAAATTGACTGAAGTAAGGAAGAGAGTGAAGAAGAGAGAATAAGGAGGTGTAAAGTATGAATAGGTACATATTTAGGGATATTGGTTATCCTGGTCTTGAGCAAGAACAGATCCAGGTTTTGGCTATGAAGTTTTTTCAGAATGGTTTTAAAGGACTGGAGGGAGGGTATTGACTTGATGGATAAAAGTAAGGGTTTCTAGGCCTTAACATGATATAAGTACAGACCATGCAAGCATATTTGATACATTTGCAGACAGGGGAGTTTTTGGTCATGGGATTATAATGACCAGTTGGGAACATAGTTGTGCAAAATGGTATAGATAAATTTTACAGGTGGTAAGAAGATACATATGTTAGTTAATGGGGTAGTTTTAACTAATTTAGACTTTATAGTATTATACAGTTTTGGGTTTGGAAAGTGGTATTTGCTGCATAGTTAGACATTTTATTGTAACATTTGTTCAAAGTTTGATTTTTGTGATGCCTGGAGGTTAGTAAAGATGGGAGGGCTGTGAAGTATTGAAGGGAGGAGATAAGTAGTGGTAAGTGTAGTTTTAGTTGCATTCAGAAAGCTTTTGGCTCTGTAAAGCTCAGTTTTAGTTGCATTCAGAAAACATTTGGCTCTGTAAAGCTTACAAGTTTTGGGGGATTTTTTAAATGCAATTTTGCACATGCAGGTCAAATTTAAGATTATCATCCACTATCATCACTAATGATTTTCTGTGAGAAGCGAGTTAAATTGTATTATTAAAAGAGATGATTTTAACTTTTGTTTGTACATGAGAGAGATATTTGGGGGAAAACAGTAGTAGTTTGCTTTTTTGAAGGGTTTGAGCATAGGTTGTGACATACAAAGCTATGTTTCAGTGGCTGTTAAAGCTTCCTGAGTAATTTTTGGAAATTTGCCAGATTTGCAAATGTACATATGAGTGTGGAGTCAACTGTGCATTGTATTATATTAGGGAGGCCTGATGTGTAGAGGATGTTGGTGAGAATGTTAAAGAGGAGGGGACCAAGGGCAGATCCTTGTGTTGGGAGGTATAGAGGAAGGATGGAGTGCCATTTTACAGGCTAGTACTTGGACAGGTAGCTTTTGAACCATATAATGGTGGGCTAAAATGGACCTAGTGAGACATTTGAAGTAGAAGCTTGCTGTGACAAACTGTGTTTAAAGCTTTATACAAGTCAAGAAATAAGGATGAGACTGGTTTGCCATTATCTCTAGCTTTGTTTATGATACCTATAAAGGTTTAGAAGTACATATTTAGTATTATGGGAAGGATGGAAACTCTGTTGTGTGGTGGTTAGGAGTTCTTCCTGCAGGCGATAGCTTAGAAATTGTTTTTAAAATGCATTTTTCAAGTATTTTGCAGAAGGGAGATAAGATTTCTATAGGTCTAAAGGTAGTAATGTCTGTTGAATTTCCTCCTTTGTATAGAGAGTTAATGTGTGATTTTTCCAGAGAGGGGGAATGTGGGACTCCTGGACTGACTTTTTTATAAGGTTTGAGACATGATAGGCACTACAATCAACTGCTATTTTAAGGTACTGTCTTGGAATGTCATCAACTGTAATAAGACATGGATTGAGTTTGTTTGAGTAGCTTTACATAGGATATGGGCACATGTTTGAATGTGAAAGCAGATATGGTGATATATGGCCATTAGGCAGGATTGGGATTGTTTTTTGAGGAATCCTTGGTTAGGGATGCTATAATAATGAAGAAATAAAAGTTAGATTATTTTTTTAATACAAAACATCTTTACTGAGTTATCACTTATGACATAAGCAGTCAGTTACATAATAAAAAACATATTGACATTTTCAGCTGCAAACATTATACATCACTTATATTCTTTTGTACAGTCATTGCCATTCAAACATTACATGGTTCATTCAATAACTGCCTTCCCTTAAACCTCATTCCTCCTACAAAATATTACTCTGCATGTTTTGTTCCCACAATTCCCATTTTTGATGTAATTTTCTCCTACACTTTTCTAAAGATCCCACTTCCAGTTCTTTATCTCTGTTAATATATTCACTACTTGTAGTACAGCTGGTTTAGATTTTGGTTTCCATTTTCTAGCAATTGCTTTTTGGGCAGCCACCAGAATTAAACTCAGCAAGGTTTTATTCTATCTATGCAATTCTGATTCTATATCACAGCTCAAAAAAATAATTTCCTAAGTTACACTAATTTGATTACAGATTATTTCTGACAGTGTAGTCTGCAGGGAATTTCTAAAGTCTGCTAACTCATTGCACTCCTAAAAAGTGTGTTCCCAATTGTCTCTTTCTTCCTCGTCACACCGCCAACATTTGCATTCTACCTGAGGAAAAATTCTTTTGAATCTGGTTGGGGTATAAAAATACCTATGTAAATCCTTGACGCAAAGATCCTAAATCTTCTAGACTTTGTTGCATATTTGGGAGCCACACATGTATCCTTCCATTGTTCCTTTGTAAATTGCTTATCCAATCTGCCTTCCTAATCTTTTCTAACCTCCTCTGATTAATTCTATAGTTATTGTGCAATATTTTCAATATTTTATATGCTCCACTAATTATACCTTTTCAACAGCAGCTTCTGTTCTATTGTACTTAGAACTCTACCAGTCATGGTCTTTCACTTAGGATTCCCCTCTTCCTTTCTCTTTGCCTATAATCTGATATCAATTTTTGAAAGGGATGGCAATCTATAGCCTGTAGTCCAAATTAATTATTTGCCTCTTTGTATTATATTACCTTTCTCTCTCTAATTATTTTGCTCACAAAGCCTTGGTTCATTTGCCAGTTTTCTCCAGTAAATTCCAGACACCTCTTGCCTATTCTTTGTACCTCTAATTGCAGTCATCCATACCAGCAGAATCTCCCTTTTTTTCCATTCCGGTGTTGGCTTAGTTCTTGGAATATTTTCTGCTACTTTATGAATGTAATATTCCATGTGGCTATTGTTATTTTCCTTAAGGATCTCCATCCAAAATCTGAGTCTCTCATTTCTTGAGCTTCCCCCCATTTCATCATCATCCCTTTCCACTTCAAATTATATGTTTCTGTTTGTGTTATGTACAGGAATATTGTAGCTTTGAATTATTCCTTCAAATCAGATAATCCCAAACCACCTTCTTCTATTTGAAGGATCAGTTTATCCTACTTGACTCTTGACCTCTTCCTCTCCCAGATAAAAATTATTCAACAATTTATTAATTGCTATCTATAACCTCTATTCCAGTTGATACAAATATACCTGACTTGTGTATAAAACTAAAGGGAATAGAAACATTTTCATTGCTTGTATCTTGCTATCCATATCCATAAAACAGAGTTTCCAGTTTCTCATGTTTTTGTATTATCTTTTATTTAGTCTCTTGCCTGGTATCCTTAGCTGCCATGTCAGAATTCATTTTAATCCATACACCTAATCATTTTATTTCATTATGTCCAAATAAATATGGGTATTGCTGAACCAACTTGTGTTTGGATACATAGTTTACAGCTATTGGCTTTATTTTATCTTCCTTAATTTTATATCCCAAAAGACTTTAAACTGTCTCAGAATGTTCCACAACACTGAACTGTCCTTTTCCGGTTGTATCAAGTACAAAATAATATCATCTCAAATAAAGTCAAAATTTCTTGATTACCATACCAGTTAGATCCTTGAATTTCTGAGTCCCTTATTTTCTTTACCAATGAATCTAAATATAATGCAAACAGTAGAAAGGAAAGAGGACAGCCCTGCCTGGTTCCTTTGCTTGAACAGAACTTATCACAGATGAATCCCCCCACCTCAATTTTCGCCTCCATTCACTCATATATCCTCCTGATCAACCTTATTATTTTATCAGGGAATGCAAATGCTTCCATTTCTCTACTCATAAAATACCAGCTTACATTATTAAATGATTTCTCTGCATCAAAAGCCAACAACAGTGATGTTTTCTTACATTCTGCTTCCCTCTGGATCATCATTGTTCTGTTAATGTTGTCAAATGTTTGTCTCCTCCATAAAACCACATTGATACATATCTATCAGTTGTAGCATCACCTTTGACATTGTTTTAGCTATTATAGACATAAACCCTTTATGTTCTTAAAACACAATTAAGGTCATGGCTTGAATGAATGGATCCAAGAGAATGAAACTGAAGAAAATTAAACAACACAACTGCATCCACGGATCCAACCAACAGGCAAGGAAGACAAAAAGTCACTTTGAATAAAATAAAACCAATTCTTCATTCAGTAAGCGCTTTCATGGTGAATAAATCCCACTTCTTCAGACCTTTAATTAATGCAAACATCATAAAGTTCTTATATATTAGAGCCAATACAAATAAGCCTATCAGAACGTTCACCCTATTAAAGAATCAAAAATGAAAAACGCTGCTGGACACTGCTGTAACCAAACCTTTAAAATTTATTGTACTGTAACCAAACCTTTAAAATTTATTGTGCTGTAACCAAACCTTTAAAATTTATTAGTGTCCAGCAGCGTTTTTTCGTTTTGGATTTTCACTTGGTTGCTACGACTAGCTGGATTTTGGCATAGCACAAAACTTTTCTTGGACCCTATTAAAGAATCAGTTAGCTACTAATCAGCTAAAAATATGTCATTCAATGTCTTAACTATAAATATATAACATCTATGAATAATAATGCATACATAAAAATACTATATAAAACATCTATATTCAAAAATATGTATATGAAGAATATGTATAAAAACGTATTAAAAATGCAATAAAATACTTCCTTTCCATTATTGGAAAATATTTCATCAGCTCATTAACATAAGCATTGATACATGTTCATGCAGGGTGTTCCTTAGAAACCATCCATGCACTCAGAGTTCTATAACTACCTACAAAGTGTCCTGTTCTTAAGAATAGGCTTGATAGGGATTCTGTCATTCAAGCCTCTATCCCTGTCTGCCTGCAGTCTAATTATGCAGCTGTTCTCTGATGTTTCTGTCTTATTAATTATATCTCTTCCCCTTTCATTTTCCTTTTCCATAACCAAAAATCTGAACGTGTGTTGCGGACCTTCAGGAGAGACATGCTTTGCCAAAGCATTGGTTGGATCCAAGTTCCTAATATTCCGTAGATGTTCTCTTATCTTAAACCTAAGTTCCCTATTGGTCTTCCTCACATAGAAACTAGAGCATTGATAGCACACTGCCAAATATGCTATGTTCTTAGTATTACAATTTGCTGTTACAGCAAATTTAAGCTCTCCTATTGTCAAGGTGTAGGAATATATTACTGGTGTCAATCCATTGGCATTGATTACATCTATTGCATGGTTTAGTGCCCTTGTGCTCAACCATAGTTCTCTCTATGTCTGTTGGGTAACAAAAAAGTCTCTTTAGGGATTTTTTGTTCTTAAACAGGAACCTAGGTTCTTCACCCACTATTTCTCTAATTTGAGAGTCGTGTGAGCATGAGTCAATGTTTCTTTACAATGTTGACTATTTTATTGACATTGCTAGTATAGTGAGTAGGGACTATAAGCATACCCTTCATCCTGTCAGTCGATCTAGGGTGACCACCTTGTCCCATTGAAAAATATGGTTTACCAATTGTGGTCCTTAAAGTTAAGACTTCATCAAAAATATTCTCAGTATCAGTGTACCCCCTTTCTTTAAATCTCTCTCTAAGATAATTGACCTCATCCATAAAAACTTCATCCTGTGCTATCAATCTAGAAACTCTCAGGGTTTGGCCTTTGACCTCATTCTTAAAAATGTATTTAGGATGCATACTTTTTTGTGTAAAAGTGTCTTTCTATGGCACTCTTTCCTATAAACTTTGGTGGATAATCCCCCTTCAACAGTCCTAAATACTTTTACATCGAGAAAGTCAATTTCTGTTCCCGAGGACCTACGGTCAAACTTTAAGAAAAAGGTATTATTATCCATCTCTCTGTGGAATTTTATTAGATCTTACTCATCTTCTTGCCATAACAAAAAAGATCATCCACAAAATGCTTATAAAATATGATTTCTTCTTTTTCTTCTAAATCTCTTCTTGCGCAGTCTCATACTCAGCCAGCCTCTTCTTCATTTTAACATCTAAATTTTGTAGTTTTATCAGTTCATCTGAATATCTGTTTAAAGCTTCTTGCATTTTTCCAGCCTTTTTTTGTTTGAGTTGATATACTCCTTCAGTGTTTTGTATATTTTAATCAGCTCTTCACATATCTGACATATTTTTTCCACTAGATTACTGGAAGTCATTTCTTGCAGCAAAGTTGGAGTTTCACCTGCTTTTTGCTGAACAACTGTAGGATTCTTCCCACCAAGTGTTTTGTCCTTACCTTTTGTGATTGATTTTCTTTTAGGTTCACTAAATTTCTTCTTTGCTGACATCCAGGCAGTGCACTTACTAGCCAGCAACTGAAATTTACCCTAAAAGGGCAAATTCGGTGGCTGTCTTTTCTGAGTTTATGTTTTCACACTGGAAGAGCTACAGTTAAGCTGCTAGTCAGTGTGCAGCCATCTTGGAAGTCCCATCTCAAATACGAGTTGAATTCTATTGCAATTTTAAGTGGTAAGTTACTGAGAGAGTGGTTAGGGTTCAGTTTTTTTGGCCTAGTTTTAAAATTTTTTTAAAGGCTGACCAGAATTTTTTAGGGTTGTGTTCACTAATGTTCTGAATGTTGTTATAGTATAGTTTTATGTCTTCATCTATTTGCTTTTTAGTACAGTTACAGAGCATTCCCAAGTTTTTTAGATATTGTGGTGTTTTATATTTTTGCCATTCTTTCCCTTTTTTTTTTCTCTATCCACTACCTGCATTCTGTTTTTTTTTTGGATAGACAAATTGCATTGTTTTTAGTCTCTTCCTTCTAGGAAGTACAAGGCTATTTAGGAAAGTTGTATTGAATTAATTACAGCATCATTTAAAAGGAGGGTTTTTAGGATTTCCAGTTAATAGATGATAGGATAGTAAATAATATTTATTTGTTCAACTTGGACAGGTTGTGTGTTGTTTTATAAAAATGCTGTTTAAGCAGATATTTGAGATTCCTGATTGTACAGATTGGGAGATATTCGCAAAGAGATATGATTTATGATGCTAAGATGGCAGAACCTCGAGTGGCAGCAGCCTCTTCGGCTCTCAATGTATGTTTGTGTTTTTGTGAATTGTAGCTCACTAGGTGATCCATTTGGCATGGACAAGTGCCGCGATGTCTGTGATGTCGTGTTTGTGTTTGCTTTGCTGTTATATCGTTGATCTGAACAAGTAAGCTTTGGGCCTTCAGTGGTGAATTTATGAGAGTGAAGAATGCAGAAGGAAGAAAGTAGAGGCCAAACTTGGCGGCCAGGTTTGATTTTAAAAGGACTGGAGTTATTGGTCGGAAAGATACCGTTTTGAGTGGGTAGTTGCTGATGGTGTTGGCGATGGAGGGGGGGGGCTGTGACAGTGTGGAAGATTGGATTGTTGGAGGATTGTTGGGCTTGCTGTGGCCATTCAGACCTTCAGGAATTTGTTTGCATTGGCTGTGGTCTGTGGTGTTGGAGAGGACCGGGTTGCACTTAGTAGATGCTGGTGTTGGAGAGGGAGATGGCAGTGATGTGAATAGACAGGTTTGATGGAGATCACGGCTGGTTGAAGCTTTGTGCCTTCTGTGCTTTCTGTACCATCATTGTAACTGTTGTCACTGATGTGTATGTGTTTTTGTTTCTGTTCTGCTGTGTTTTTCTGTTTTTTGTACATGAGCTGGAGAAATGAAATTTTGTTCAGCTGTGCATTGTGTATGGTCTGAATGACAATAATGTTACTTTTCACTTTTTGACTTGACTTTTGAGACAGTGTGACATTGAACCTTTGGCAGTGAATTTGACAGGGTCTGATACTAAGATCCAGTCTAGTAAGGAATTTGATGTCTTGCTATAGTGTGTGGGGCTATTACTTAGTTCTTTGAAACCATTCATGCTAGATGTAGGGGAGTTAGAAGTTATGTCCATCGAGCTGATCTTGACATCTTCTGGAATTGTTATGGTTATCCAATGTAGGATATATTCTAATGTAACTGTATTGTCACCTGGAGGGATGGAAAGGACAGTAATACATATTTGTTTATTTTCAGGAAAGTAATAAGAATCTCTACTGAACTGAATTTTGGTATTGATTTGTTGTAGAGGGAAATTAGAGACATTACAGATGATATCTTAGCCAGGGGGTGTAATGTCAGAGTCATTTATGCTGGGTTATAGCTAAATTTTTTGTATAGTGAGAATATCAGGCTTGTGCTGGGTAATCCAGGCATGTAGTTCAGTAGTTTTCAAAAAAGTTGATAGAGTAGATCTTACATAAATACAACTTATCTCTTGGAATAGGCTTGAAAAATGTATCTATTTTAAGGTAGGCCTAAGGCATTACAATTCACATTAGTTTTAGTAAATGCAATTAGTAAAAAAGTATGACTGATCTATGTTCAGTGAATAACCTTCAGGCCAAAATACTGATAAAAGACAGATTCTTAAGACTTTTGCCAGAGTGACCTTACAGAGAGAGCAAGAAAGAGAGGAGAGACATTCACAGACTGGCCACCTGAAATAATAATAATAAAAAATCTTGTTATATTAAATAGTAATGGCATGGAAATTGAGGTAAAAAAATCTTGTGAAACTGACAGGAAAAAACTTACAGAAAAGTAAGCATAAGACGTGTCTTTTAAGGACAAAAGTTAATTTTTGGTTCAGTGTGATTCAGAGAGCACTGTCAGGGGAGACAGTTCAGTTATGTATGACTTTATGCTGCTATTTTGCCATTGTTATCAAAGATATATGTGTTAATATTCCTTTGTTGTATCTTTTGAATTAATAAATGCTGCAAATCAACTACAGAATGTGTCAAAGTGGCTTTTTTGCTGAAAGTGCATTATAGTTTAAGCAGTAAAATGTCACACTTTTACAAAGAATATAAATAATTCTAATGGTACTTGATGGAACAGAGTTCCTTTTCACCACTATTTATCTGTTTTCATATGAATTATTCTAATGGTACTGATGAAAGAGACCTCATTTTTACCACTATTTATCTGTTCTCTTGGAAGCTACTGTATCACTTTATAGGTAAGTAGTAGGCTAGCTTCTCTTGTTGGCCATTTTAAGCCTAAATGATTTCCCTTGCTAAGGATAAAACCCTGTTCCTCTTGTTTGTGAGGTAAACACCTTAAACATTATGCCAACCTTTAACCAAGGATGAAAAGCTTATGTTCTAGAGAGGCTGAAAAGGTTTGCTATGTCAGCTTTTAAGTCAAAGAATATTTCACTTATACATTTTCCAGTGGGATGTTTGCCACAAATGTGTGCAACCAGGTCAAAAAGGGCTGTACTGTTTGCATGACTGAGTATGAAACCATACCAAGTATATAAAAATAGATTTTTTTGTGAAGTACACCATACTTTGGTTGTGAACACTTTTTTTTTTCTGCAACTTGTGAAGTTGGAGGAAGTGAGATGTATTTATTTATTTTATTATTTTACATTTGTTAACCGGGAAAGTCCGACTGGACACATATCCATTTTCGACGGAGGCTCATGGAGAAAAGCTCCAATAGCATGTCAAAGAAATTACACAAGAATATCATACAGAGATATAGGTTCCATAGAAACATAAGTTATGTATAGATTAACAATTCCCTTAGTAAAGTCAGCATACAGCATTCTAGTAGTAGGGTTTATATAGAATATAAAATATAAACACAGGAAAAAAAATTTTTTTTTTGTCTTTCTAAATCATGAGTACTCAACATTTTGTTACAGAAATAATCGGTGATTATTAAGCTTTACAGTGAAAGGAATTAGGGGACCTTTAGTAGAATCCTTGAACATGTTCAACTAAGCTGAAAGACCAGCTTTAGGTAGAGTCCCACAGGAGACTATTTCCAGCTCTGTGATGGATCTCTTAATAAACATAGTGACTAGGTAGGCAATAATAGCAAGAACATATTTTAAAATTTCTAGCGGCAGCTTATGTGTGAATTTACCTTCAGGCTGTATACTGTGTATTGGATTGAAAGTGGGGATGACATTTGTGTGAAATGAAGAAAGTACTCAGAGAAACCTGTGGCTATTGGGGTATCAGCATCATGGGGTATATAATCAACCAGAATGAAGGAGGACGTCAATGAAGTTTCAGCATTTTTTATTGTTGGTAGACTGCATACATGGTGCTTTTGCTGTTCAATGAAATATTTCTTTTTCTATCAAGGATGGCATTCGTTTCATTATTTCTTGCTTTGCAAAATTTACAGCAGTGACAGAGGTTATGAGATATGTTATATCTGTGCTATAGCTGGTACTTGCCAGCCATGAGTTTCTTAATTTGGGGGGTAAGTTAGGCCAGTCATGATATGCAATTATGTTTTTTTTTTCAAGTGTGTATGAATTTATTGATAATTGGAATGAAGAGAGCTGATTGAAGTGGCATCCAGCTTTATCTAATGGAGGGAATTATAAATGAGACTTACAGGTTCACAGCTATGTACTAGGCTAACGGTCTAGCCCAAGAAGATGGTTCTTAGTAATGCTCGGTTAAGGGAGTTGAAGTCACAGTTATAAATGTTACAAGAATAGAGAATCTTAGTGATTTTTTATTCTTGTATTTTAGTATTGTTCCATTTGGCAAAGATTAGAATATTATTAATGCAGATGGACAAAACACCTTTATGACAGAGGTTATTAAGTGCAAATACAAAGATCTAGTTGAGTAAGTTTTTCCTGCCACTGTACTTATGTGTTTTAGAAGGCTGTAACATGAGTTGGCACTGCGGTGAACATTAAGTTGCAAAGAGGGATGAGTTAGTAGCCAGTGAGCTAATCGAAGGAAGGACACTCAGCAAACTCGGAGCTACAATATATAACATTAAGTATCCTGTTTTTTGTTTATTTTGTTCTTTATTTCTTTGTTGTTTATAGCACTTTGTGTACTGTGTATTTTTTCTAGCTAGTTTCACTGTGTGTGAGGTATTAACTGGAAATTGTCCACTCTTATTAAGCATCTGTTGGGTTGTTTGTTTATGATAACTTGTTGCAGTTAAACTCTTTTTTCTAGTGGCTCCTTTAGCTGTTTAAAACTTTCATTTAAAGGTTCACTGCTGCTTTTCAACTGTGAGTAACATTTCTGCAGTTTGTTCTAAGTAGTGGGGATATTTGTAGCATTTCCATATTCAGGCTTGTATTTGGGCCTAGTGTTTGTGGAGGCTGTGTGTCTGAGCACATAATTCAGGGACATCTTGTTTTAGCCAAAGCCATCAGGCATTTCAGTGAGAGAGAACTGTTTGAGGTCATTGGCTGACTGAGGTCTTCTGGACTACAGCTTAGACTAAGCACCTCATTGGTTCTTTTGAGATTTCTTTCTTAAAAGCTGTCTCAGGTTTCAACTTTCTGTTACCTAAGAAGCTCAGTTGTGAGTGTTCAGCCATTTTATAGTGAGCTAATCAAAGGAAGGACACTCAGCAAACTCGGAGCTACAATATATGACATTAAGTATCCTGTTTCTTGTTTATTTTGTTCTTTATTTCTTTGTTGTTTATAGCACTTTGTTTACTGTGTATTTTTTCTAGCTAGTTTCACTGTGTGTGAGGTATTAACTGTAAATTGTCCACTTTTATTAAGCATCTGTTGGTTTGTTTGTTTATGATAACTTGTTGCAGTTAAACTCTTTTTTTCTAGTGGCTCCTTTAGCTGTTTAAAACTTTCATTTAAAGGCTCACTGCTGCTTTTCAGCTGTGAGTAACATTTCTGCAGTTTGTTCTAAGTAGTGGGGATATTTGTAGCATTTCCATATTCAGGCTTGTATTTGGGCCTAGTGTTTGTGGAGGCTGTGTGTCTGAGCACATAATTCAGGGACATCTTGTTTTAGCCAAAGCCATCAGGCATTTCAGTGAGAGAGAACTGTTTGAGGTCATTGGCTGACAGGTCTCCTGGACTACAGCTTAGACTAAGCACCTCATTGGTTCTTTTGAGATTTCTTTCTTAAAAGCTGTCTCAGGTTTCAACTTTCTGTTACCTAAGAAGCTCAGTTGGGAGTGTTCAGCCATTTTGCAGTGAGCTAATCGAAGGAAGGACACCCAGCAAACTTGGAGCAACAATATATAACATTAAGTATCCTGTTTCTTGTTTATTTTGTTCTTTATTGTTTATAGCACTTTGTGTACTGTGTATTTTTTTCTAGCTAGTTTCACTGTGTGTGAGGTATTAACTGGAAATTGTCCACTCTTATTAAGCATCTGTCGGGTTGTTTGTTTATGATAACTTGTTGCAGTTAAACTCTTTTTTTCTAGTGGCTCCTTTAGCTGTTTAAAACTTTCATTTAAATGCTCACTGCTGCTTTTCAGCTGTGAATAACATTTCTGCAGTTTGTTCTAAGTAGTGGGGATATTTGTAGCTTTTCCATATTCAGGCTTGTATTTGGGCCTAGTGTTTGTGGAGGCTGTGTGTCTGAGCACATAATTCAGGGACATCTTGTTTTAGCCAAAGCCATCAGGCATTTCAGTGAGAGAGAACTGTTTGAGGTCATTGGCTGACTGAGGTCTCCTGGACTACAGCTTAGACTAAGCACCTCATTGGTTCTTTTGAGATTTCTTTCTTAAAAGCTGTCTCAGGTTTCAACTTTCTGTTACCTAAGAAGCTCAGTTGTGAGTGTTCAGCCATTTTACAGTGAGCTAATTGAAGGAAGGACACTCAGCAAACTCGGAGCTACAATATATAACATTAAGTATCCTGTTTCTTGTTTATTTTGTTCTTTATTTCTTTGTTGTTTATAGCACTTTTGTGTACTGTGTATTTTTTCTAGCTAGTTTCACTGTGTGTGAGGTATTAACTGGAAATTGTCCACTCTTATTAAGCATCTGTTGGGTTGTTTGTTTATGATAACTTGTTGCAGTTAAACTCATTTTTCTAGTGGCTCCTTTAGCTGTTTAAAACTTTCATTTAAAGGCTCACTGCTGCTTTTCAGCTGTGAGTAACATTTCTGCAGTTTGTTCTAAGTAGTGGGGATATTTGTAGCATTTCCATATTCAGGCTTGTATTTGGGCCTAGTGTTTGTGGAGGCTGTGTGTCTGAGCAGATAATTCAGGGACATCTTGTTTTAGCCAAAGCCATCAGGCATTTCAGTGAGAGAGAACTGTTTGAGGTCATTGGCTGACTGAGGTCTCATGGACTAGAGATTAGACTAAGCACCTCATTGGTTCTTTTGAGATTTCTTTCTTAAAAGCTGTCTCAGGTTTCAACTTTATGTTACCTAAGAAGCTCAGGTTCAGCCATTTTACAGTGAGCTAATCGAAGGAAGGACACTCAGCAAACTCGGAGCTACAATATATAACATTAAGTATCCTGTTTCTTGTTTATTTTTTTCATTATTTCTTTGTTGTTTATAGCACTTTGTGTACTGTGTATTTTTTCTAGCTAGTTTCACTGTGTGTGAGGTATTAACTGTAAATTGTCCACTCTTATTAAGCATCTGTTGGGTTGTTTGTTTATGATAACTTGTTGCAGTTAAACTCTTTTTTCTAGTGGCTCCTTTAGCTGTTTAAAACTTTTATTTAAAGGCTCACTGCTGCTTTTCAGCTGTGAGTAACATTTCTGCAGTTTGTTCTAAGTAGTGGGGATATTTGTAGCATTTCCATATTCAGGCTTGTATTTGGGCCTAGTGTTTGTGGAGGCTGTGTGTCTGAGCACATAATTCAGGGACATCTTGTTTTAGCCAAAGCCATCAGGCATTTCAGTGAGAGAGAACTGCTTGAGGTCATTGGCTGACTGAGGTCTCCTGGACTACAGCTTAGACTAAGCACCCCATTGGTTCTTTTGAGATTTCTTTCTTAAAAGCTGTCTCAGGTTTCAACTTTCTGTTACCTAAGAAGCTCAGTTGTAAGTGTTCAGCCATTTTACAGTGAGCTAATTGAAGGAAGGACACTCAGCAAACTCGGAGCTACAATATATAACATTAAGTATCCTGTTTTTTGTTTATTTTGTTCTTTATTTCTTTGTTGTTTATAGCACTTTGTGTACTGTGTATTTTTTCTAGCTAGTTTCACTGTGTGTGAGGTATTAACTGGAAATTGTCCACTCTTATTAAGCATCTGTTGGGTTGTTTGTTTATGATAACTTGTTGCAGTTAAACTCTTTTTCTAGTGGCTCCTTTAGCTGTTTAAAACTTTCATTTAAAGGCTCACTGCTGCTTTTCAGCTGTGAGTAACATTTCTGCAGTTTGTTCTAAGTAGTGGGGATATTTGTAGCATTTCCATATTCAGGCTTGTATTTGGGCCTAGTGTTTGTGGAGGCTGTGTGTCTGAGCACATAATTCAGGGACATCTTGTTTTAGCCAAAGCCATCAGGCATTTCAGTGAGAGAGAACTGTTTGAGGTCATTGGCTGACTGAGGTCTCCTGGACTACAGCTTAGACTAAGCACCTCATTGGTTCTTTTGAGATTTCTTTCTTAAAAGCTGTCTCAGGTTTCAACTTTCTGTTACCTAAGAAGCTCAGTTGTGAGTGTTCAGCCATTTTACAGTGAGCTAATCGAAGGAAGGACACTCAGCAAACTCAGAGCTATAATATATAACATTAAGTATCCTGTTTTTTGTTTATTTTGTTCTTTATTGTTTATAGCACTTTGTGTACTGTGTATTTTTTCTAGCTAGTTTCACTGTGTGTGAGGTATTAACTGGAAATTGTCCACTCTTATTAAGCATCTGTTGGGTTGTTTGTTTATGATAACTTGTTGCAGTTAAACTCTTTTTTCTAGTGGCTCCTTTAGCTGTTTAAAACTTTCATTTAAAGGCTCACTGCTGCTTTTCAGCTGTGAGTAACATTTCTGCAGTTTGTTCTAAGTAGTGGGGATATTTGTAGCATTTCCATATTCAGGCTTGTATTTGGGCCTAGTGTTTGTGGAGGCTGTGTGTCTGAGCACATAATTCAGGGACATCTTGTTTTAGCCAAAGCCATCAGGCATTTCAGTGAGAGAGAACTGTTTGAGGTCATTGGCTGACTGAGGTCTCCTGGACTACAGCTTAGACTAAGCACCTCATTGGTTCTTTTGAGATTTCTTTCTTAAAAGCTGTCTCAGGTTTCAACTTTCTGTTACCTAAGAAGCTCAGTTGTAAGTGTTCAGCCATTTTACAGTGAGCTAATTGAAGGAAGGACACTCAGCAAACTCGGAGCTACAATATATAACATTAAGTATCCTGTTTTTGTTTATTTTGTTCTTTATTTCTTTGTTGTTTATAGCACTTTGTGTACTGTATTTTTTTCTAGCTAGTTTCACTGTGTGTGAGGTATTAACTGGAAATTGTCCACTCTTATTAAGCATCTGTTGGGTTGTTTGTTTATGATAACTTGTTGCAGTTAAACTCTTTTTTCTAGTGGCTCCTTTAGCTGTTTAAAACTTTCATTTAAAGGCTCACTGCTGCTTTTCAGCTGTGAGTAACATTTCTGCAGTTTGTTCTAAGTAGTGGGGATATTTGTAGCATTTCCATATTCAGGCTTGTATTTGGGCCTAGTGTTTGTGGAGGCTGTGTGTCTGAGCACATAATTCAGGGACATCTTGTTTTAGCCAAAGCCATCAGGCATTTCAGTGAGAGAGAACTGTTTGAGGTCATTGGCTGACTGAGGTCTCATGGACTACAGCTTAGACTAAGCACCTCATTGGTTCTTTTGAGATTTCTTTCTTAAAAGCTGTCTCAGGTTTCAACTTTCTGTTACCTAAGAAGCTCAGTTGTGAGTGTTCAGCCATTTTACAGTGAGCTAATCGAAGGAAGGACACTCAGCAAACTCGAGCTACAATATATGATATTAAGTATCCTGTTTCTTGTTTATTTTGTTCTTTATTTCTTTGTTATTTATAGCACCTTGTGTACTGTGTATTTTTCTAGCTAGTTTCACTGTGTGTGAGGTATTAACTGTAAATTGTCCACTCTTATTAAGCATCTGTTGGGTTGTTTGTTTATGATAACTTGTTGCAGTTAAACTCTTTTTTCTAGTGGCTCCTTTAGCTGTTTAAAACTTTCATTTAAAGGCTCACTGCTGCTTTTCAGCTGTGAGTAACATTTCTGCAGTTTGTTCTAAGTAGTGGGGATATTTGTAGCATTTCCATATTCAGGCTTGTATTTGGGCCTAGTGTTTGTGGAGGCTGTGTGTCTGAGCACATAATTCAGGGACATCTTGTTTTAGCCAAAGCCATCAGGCATTTCAGTGAGAGAGAACTGTTTGAGGTCATTGGCTGACTGAGGTCTCCTGGACTACAGCTTAGACTAAGCACCTCATTGGTTCTTTTGAGATTTCTTTCTTAAAAGCTGTCTCAGGTTTCAACTTTCTGTTACCTAAGAAGCTCAGTTGTAAGTGTTCAGCCATTTTACAGTGAGCTAATTGAAGGAAGGACACTCAGCAAACTCGGAGCTACAATATATAACATTAAGTATCCTGTTTTTTGTTTATTTTGTTCTTTATTTCTTTGTTGTTTATAGCACTTTGTGTACTGTGTATTTTTTCTAGCTAGTTTCACTGTGTGTGAGGTATTAACTGGAAATTGTCCACTCTTATTAAGCATCTGTTGGGTTGTTTGTTTATGATAACTTGTTGCAGTTAAACTCTTTTTTCTAGTGGCTCCTTTAGCTGTTTAAAACTTTCATTTAAAGGCTCACTGCTGCTTTTCAGCTGTGAATAACATTTCTGCAGTTTGTTCTAAGTAGTGGGGATATTTGTAGCATTTCCATATTTAGGCTTGTATTTGGGCCTAGTGTTTGTGGAGGCTGTGTGTCTGAGCACATAATTCAGGGACATCTTGTTTTAGCCAAAGCCATCAGGCATTTCAGTGAGAGAGAACTGTTTAGGTCATTGGCTGACTGAGGCCTCCTGGACTACAGCTTAGACTAAGCACCTCATTGGTTCTTTTGAGATTTCTTTCTTAAAAGCTGTCTCAGGTTTCAACTTTCTGTTACCTAAGAAGCTCAGTTGTGAGTGTTCAGCCATTTTACAGTGAGCTAATCGAAGGAAGGACACTCAGCAAACTCGGAGCTACAATATATAACATTAAGTATCCTGTTTTTTGTTTATTTTGTTCTTTATTTCTTTGTTGTTTATAGCACTTTGTGTATTTTTTCTAGCTAGTTTCACTGTGTGTGAGGTATTAACTGGAAATTGTCCACTCTTATTAAGCATCTGTTGGGTTGTTTGTTTATGATAACTTGTTGCAGTTAAACTCTTTTTTCTAGTGGCTCCTTTAGCTGTTTAAAACTTTCATTTAAAGGCTCACTGCTGCTTTTCAGCTGTGAGTAACATTTCTGCAGTTTGTTCTAAGTAGTGGGGATATTTGTAGCATTTCCATATTCAGGCTTGTATTTGGGCCTAGTGTTTGTGGAGGCTGTGTGTCTGAGCACATAATTCAGGGACATCTTGTTTTAGCCAAAGCCATCAGGCATTTCAGTGAGAGAGAACTGTTTGAGGTCATTGGCTGACTAAGATCTCCTGGACTACAGCTTAGACTAAGCACCTCATTGGTTCTTTTGAGATTTCTTTCTTAAAAGCTGTCTCAGGTTTCAACTTTCTGTTACCTAAGAAGCTCAGTTGTGAGTGTTCAGCCATTTTACAGTGAGCTAATCGAAGGAAGGACACTCAGCAAACTCGGAGCTACAATATATAACATTAAGTATCCTGTTTCTTGTTTATTTTGTTCTTTATTTCTTTGTTGTTTATAGCACTTTGTGTACTGTGTATTTTTTCTAGCTAGTTTCACTGTGTGTGAGGTATTAACTGGAAATTGTCCACTCTTATTAAGCATCTGTTGGGTTGTTTGTTTATGATAACTTGTTGCAGTTAAACTCTTTTTTCTAGTGGCTCCTTTAGCTGTTTAAAACTTTCATTTAAAGGCTCACTGCTGCTTTTCAGCTGTGAGTAACATTTCTGCAGTTTGTTTCCCACCCTCCCTGTTGGTATAGTGTTTTTATAGTTGGTGGCTTTGCAGTTGCCCGCCCCTAGTGTTAATTTGATCTGGGACCCTCCTCCCAGTCTAGTGTCATTACCTCATTCTACCCAGTACAGGGAGATCATTTGAGAAGGCCAATCAGCTTAGTTTCTGCTACTCCTTTCTCTCTTTCCAAAAAAAAAAAAATGTACCTGCTTTTACTGTATTTGTGTTTTTTCCTACTTTATTTCGCTCTTGTGTCATCTTAAAAGTACTCAATTGTATTTATTACTGCTTGGTGTAACTCATTCCAAGCCTTTTAGTTTAAGCACCTGGGCTTCAGACCAGTTTTACATTAGGAAGGTTTGTGGTCTGCACTGTAGTGGCAGAACAGGTAGCTTACATCCTACTAAGTTGGGAACTGCTGACTGAGGGCTCAGTGTCTGTTATTCTAAAAGTGTATTAATTCTGGTTTAAGCACTTGGGCTTGAGGCCAGTTATTTTACATTAAGAGGGTTCGTGTTCTGCACTCTTGTGGGAGGAGAGGCTGGACTCTGTCCTTCTGAGCTGGGAATTTCTGGTTAAAGCTTATAGTGCCTGCATATTTGAACTGCTTCTTACTGAAATTGGTACACCTCATTTGCTGTAGCATAGACTAGATCCAGGCCTGCTGAATCTAGCTTTGTTTGTATAACTTGAGCACTAATCCAGGCATTCTTTAAATTATTCAGTTGTATTTATTACTGCTGGTAGTAACTTGTTTAAAGTGTAGCTATCATTTCTAAGTCTTTTGGATTAAGCACTTGGGCTTCCAACCAGTTGTTTTACATTAGTGAGGTTTGTGGCCTGCACTGTGGTGGCAGGACAGGTTGCTTACATCCTTCTAAGTTGGGAACTGCTGATTGAGAGCTCAGTGTCTGTTATTCTAAAAGTGTATTAGTTCTGGTTTTAGCACTTGGGCTTCAGGCCAGTTATTTTACGTTAAGAAGGATTGCGGTCTTCACTCTTATGGGAGGAGAGGCTGGACTCTGCCCTTCTGAGCAGGGAATTTCTGGTTAAAGGCTTATAGTGCCTGCATATTCTAACTGTTTCTTACTGAAATTGGTACACCTTGTTTGCTGTAGCATAGACTAGATCCAGGCCTGCTGAATCTAGCTTTATTTGTATGCTTGTTGTTTGTTTATTTCCCTGAAACACTAATTCCACCTAAAACGCAGCCTTTTAGCACTTCTGTGGATCCCTAGTGATATCTGCATTGCTTACTGTACTTATTTCCTTGTTTCACTTGAAAGAAAGTTACTGTTTGTCCTTTCTGCATTTAAGTTACCTGTAACACATTGCATTTAAGTTACCTGGCACTTGCTCACTAAAGCAATTATATAAGTCAGCTCTAAAAAAAATTAAAAGCACTACACTCTCACAAACTCCCCTTGAGTACTTTGTTCCCCATTGGCCCTTTTTTTCAATTATAAAGGAATTCCCAATACTATTCTAGCATGTCCAAAGGTCAGTTGTCAATCTCCTCTCCGGTCCAGCTGGTGAATCTGGGAATCTTGAGGCAATGTTACAACTGCCTCATGTACACAGACAACCCTCTCCTCCTCCCAACAAATTCCAACACGTGAGAGATGCAACCACATAGCCAAACTGGAGGCTAAGCTCTCTCAACTCAGTACTGGCATAACCAGTCAGGAGGAGAAGGAAACCACACTCACTACAATTCCAGTCTCACATAGACCTACCACGACAACAAACCAAACACATAAACACACAAAAACATACTCAGAGGCTCTAAATAAAAATCTGCCTAAGCAGCAGAAACCTACAAAGCAGACACCCAAGCAACGGCTACCCCAAAACAAAACACGTGCAACACATAGCTCACAAAGCCAGTGTGCCAAACAGTCACAGCCCTTAAGGCTAAACAACACACCTGATACACTTGTAATAGGTGACTCTATCGTCAGGCACACTGACATCCCGCTCACCAGGCTGAACAAGGAGAAGGTCACGGTGAGCTGCCTGTCGGGCGCTAGGATCCGCCACATAACACAAGCACTCAGGTCACTCCAAGGCAAGTACAAATATGACTCAGTCATTGTCCATGCTGGTGTGAATTACCTGAGACGTACCTCCCTGGACTACATGAAAAGAGACATAGAGGAGCTCTCTGAGCATGTAGCCCAGGCCGGTATGACCCTGACCTTGAGTATCATCTTACCCTCACCAGGAATGATGCCACAATATGAAGACAAGATGATCAATTTCAACAATTTTCTTAAGTGTTGGTGTCATTCAAAGGGGATCCAATGCCTGTCAGCCTGGGATGACATGCTCGACAAGCCATGATGCTTCCCTAGGGACGGCTTGCACCTGTCACCCCTGGGCTTTTGGATATTGGCAAAGGCTCTTGCTACCCCCATAGTGCCTTTTTTAGGCAAGGCTCAAAAGACAAACCCACCTCCATAGGTATCACAAGGGATAAGAAACTAAGAGTAATGCTACTCAACGCCAGAAGTCTAAACCTCAAGATGCATGCACTCGAAACTCTCCTTAGCATGGAGAACATCGATATCTGTGCAGTAACAGAAACCTGGTTCAAGGCTCCCGAGAGCACCCCAGCACTACCAGGTTATATCTCATACCATGCTTTTCGGCCCCAAAACTTGGACCGAACCACAAAAGGAGGGGGAGTATCAATATTCGTCAAAGATACCCACACCTCCAGGTTGGTGGCACAGCACGAAGCATCAGATACTATCCATGTGCAACTAACTGTGGGTAAAACTGCCTTCCAGTTTATAGCCTGCTACAGACCACCCTCCCAAACACAGGAACCCCACTTGGCCTTCCTGAGAATACTGGAAAATATGAAGGTCTCTCCAAACACCATTATATTGGGTGACTTCAACTACCCAAACATAGACTGGGAGCATTACTCTAGCTCCAACACCCTAGCCCAAAGGTTCTTAGAATTTATAAACTCAAATGCTATGGAACAACTTGTTACCACTCCCACAAGGGGGGAAAACATACTGGACCTGATCATCACCAACATGGGGACACTATGCTCCAGACCAGAAGTGTATCCCTCACTGGTAAGATCAGACCATAAACTAAACTCACTGGATATTCACATCCCGACCCCACCCCCTGCCCAGAAAACCACAGTGAAAAACTTCTCTAAAGCAAATTTCACACGCCTCAAAACCGAGGCAAAATCCTTCAAAGCCCCCGGGCCTGTGGAAAATACGGCCCAGACTGCAGAATCCTTTATAAACGCATTCTGTGAACACCTTCAGGAATGCATGGATCATGCAATCCCAAATAAAACCAAGACCCAATCCTCCAAAGGCAGACGTCCTGTCTGGTGGACCCCAGCCATAAACAAACTATACAATAGAAGGAGGAAGCTACTTCATGATAGAGCAAAATCCCAAAAAGGGAAGGCATCTCTGATCAGTATTAGCAAAAAACTACGGGCACTCATAAAATCGTCTAAGGCCAGCTTCGAGAGAAAAATTGCACAGGACACTAAGGATAATCACAAGGCTTTCTTTAGTTATGTTAGGAACCTGGGTGGGAATTCCCAGATATGCTCAGAATTAGTCCAAAATGACAAAAATACACTGAGCCCACAGACATTGCCAACATCCTAGCTGACAGGTTCAGTGCAAACTTCTCCCCCTCTCCCCACCAAAAGGGCAAATATCTATCCCAACAGAGTGCTGCCCCTGACATATCAGATGCTCAGGTAAGAGCCGCCTCTCCAAAGCAAAAACACAGCATCAATGGGACCAGATGGTGTCCCGGCCAAGTCCTACATGAACTCCAAGAAGAGCTAAACCCAAACATAAAACTACTGTTCAATCTTAGCATTACTACAGGATATGTACCCAAAGAGTGGCGTACAGCAACAGTGGTCCCTCTCCACAAAGGTGGTGCCTCAACCTATCCTGGAAACTATCGCCCCATAAGCCTGACTAGCTTGGTCTGCAAAGCTATGGAAAGGATCATCATGGACCTCTTAATAAAGATATTGGGGACCTACAGAGACTGGATCCTACCCAGTTTGGCTTTGTTAAGGGCAGATCCTGCCTCTTAAACCTGGTCAATTTCTTTGAAACAGTCACCAAGGCCATTGACGAGGGGAAGGTGGTCCACACAGCCTACCTGGACCTCGCAAAAGCCTTCGATACAATACCCCACTCGGGCATTATAGATAAGCTCACCAGCTTAAATATAAACCCCTATGTCACTAGATGGGTTGCAAACTGGCTCAAGGACAGAACCCACATGGTTAGAATTGCTGGAGCCATGTCAGACTCCAAACCAGTTACAAGTGGCATCCCACAAGGCTCAGTCCTGGGACCTCTCTTGTTCGGTATATATTTCTCGGCGGTACAGGCCAACACGGAAGGACTGTGGCTGACCAAGTTTGCAGATGACTGCAAACTGGGCGCCATAATCAACTCTCCAGCCGACACAAGCATCCTCCAAAAGGTCCTCATAGAAACAGACAACTGGTGCCAAAACCATGGCCTCAAGCTAAACGCCAAAAAGTGTATAGTCATCCCCTTTGGCAAAAACAAAGTGCCCACAAATTACCACACAGGTGGTAATCCATTAAGTACAGAAGAAGTCATTAGGGACCTGGGGACCCAAGTTGATAGCAATCTCTCATTTGACAACCACGTGGCCAAAGTGGTTAGAAAAACATTTTATATAGCCCACCTAATCATGAAGGGATTCACATCTAGATCAGGTGAGGTCATCGTACCTCTTTACTCATCCCTCATCAGGCCCATAATTGAGTACAATGCCCCTTTTGAGATGTACCTTACCAGACACCTGCAGCAACTGGAAAGACCCCAAATGTACCTCACCAAGAGGATCAAAGGGCTCAAACAGATGCCATATGCTGCCCGGTTAAAGAAACTCCAGCTCTACTCAGTGGCATACTGCCTGCTCAGAGGCGATCTGTGCCTGACGTATAAAGCCATGTCCAACCCGGAATTAATGGACATGCTGCACCTCAGAAAATCCAAATCCCATCAAGCTACGCACTCAAGAGACTTGAACCTCAGCACTGAAATAAATAGGTCATGCTGGAGGGACAGATTCATAACCCAGAGGCTCCTTTCACTCTGGAATAAAATCCCAGTCCAGGTTAGGCAGAGCCCCACATTGACTCTCTTCAAGAGGAATCTTGATGAGTAGATGGGAGATCATAGGTTTACCCCGGCTATCACTTCTGTGTCACTGTTAGACAGAGGCACAGTATACTAACCTCAAAAAAAGGCATAGCAAAATTAATTTAAAACGGGTGGCGAAAGCCAAACACACTCTGGCTAGGCTTATAAATTCCTAGGGCAGATAGCCTAGTATGAACCTATGAACCTATGAAGTTTCAGCGTTTTTTATTGTTGGTAGACTGCATACATGGTGCTTTTGCTGTTCAATGAAATATTTCTTTTTCTATCAAGGATGGCATTCGTTTCATTATTTTTTGCTTTGCAAAATTTACAGCAGTGACAGAGGTTATGAGATATGTTATATCTGTGCTATAGCTGGTACTTGCCAGCCATGAGTTTCTTAATTTGGGGGGTAAGTTAGTTCAGTCATGATATGCAATTATGTTTTTTTTTTTTCAAGTGTGTATGAATTTATTGATAATTGGAATGAAGAGAACTGATTGAAGTGGCATCCAGCTTTATCTAATGGAGGGAATTATAAATGAGACTCATAGGTTCATAGCTATGTACTAGGCTAACGGTCTAGCCCAAGAAGATGGTTCTTGATAATGCTTGGCTAAGGGAGTTGAAGTCACAGTTATAAATGTTACAAGAATAGAGAATCTTAGTGATTTTTTTATTCTTGTATTTTAGTATTGTTCCATTTGGCAAAGATTAGAAGATTATTAATGCAGATGGACAAAACATCTTTATGAGAGAGGTTATTAAGTGCAAATACAACGATCTAGTTGAGTAAGTTTTTCCTGCCACTGTACTTATGTGTTTTAGAAGGCTGTAACATGAGTTGGCACTGCGGTGACCATAAAGTTGCAAGAGGGATGTTAGTAGCCAGACAATATTGAAATCCCCAAGGATTATGAGTCCTCAAGAAGGGTTCCAGGGTAGCCAATACAAAGTTTCCTCAAGCATGAATTATTTCACTGGTAGAATTTAGATACAGATGACAATGAGAAGTTTAGCTCCATTGACTTCAATGTGGAATACAATGGATTCATATTGAGAAGTGTCAGGGATTTGCTCAAAGGAAACATATTAGATTACCTTAATAAAGTAATGCCATACCTTTACATTTGTGTTCTGTCACACCTAAGAATGGCATTGTCTCGAGGAGGGAGACAAATGTCAGAAACAGTCAGCATCATGCAAGTTTCTGAGAGGGCAAAGAAGAAGGGATCATAAAGTGCAAATCAACTATAAAATAATATTTTTTGTGGGGTGAGGGGGAGCTTTTCATATTTTGTCATACTGGTGCATTTTTAGTCCTTTGGCATTATTCCATGTGACAAGTATTGTTAGGGGGTGAGTTTAAGTAGAGTTCTTGGGCCTGAGTTTGGGTGGAGATCTCTTGAAAGCATAATTGAGATTGGTGCATTTGAGTAAGGTGAGAGAGTCTAATACCTACGTGGTATGATATAGACTTTTACACATTCACACATACACACATAATCTCCTTGCTATTAAACACACACCTACAACACATGCACATAATTTATGTTTGTCTCATCCAACATTTGGCCACAGTATTGGCTGCATCTGTACCTCAAACCATGTTTTTCAATGTCAAGGAGGATTGTCTGATACAGTGATTTCCAAATATAAATGAAGTCATTTTGATACTTTGTGTATTTGTATGTCTGATTTTCATTCCTTTGCTCTCTAATAAAGATGGGGTGAGTTTAGGTAGACTTCTTGGACCTAGAGTCCTGTGGATATCACCTTAGAACATAAATGAGTCTGAAACAATGTTTTCTGAGATGACAAGAGGGTTAGCTGATACAGTGAGATCCATGCACAGATTTAAAGCTTTATTAATGTTTTTGACATTTCTCCTTGTGTCTAGTATTGTAGAGAGGACGAGTTTAGGTACATTTCTTAGGCCTGGGTTTGGGAGGATATCACACTAGAGCATAAACATAGGTACTGGTGAATAAGGTAAAAGGGCTGAATGCCTATATGTATTTCTTTATATAAACAGTTGCAGGTGCAGACACACACACACACACAAATGCAAATGCAGTATACACATATGTATTTCTTTATATACATAAGTACAGGTGCAGACATCCAAACACAAACATATTACTTGCAAATGCAATTTATGTATGTTTATGACTCCCCTAGCACTTAGCCAAAAACATTCCTTGCCTCCTGTACTATACCACATTATAATGTGTTTGAATTAAATGCAGTTACCTTTAGGTAATGCAGTATTTATATTTTTCTTGTCTCTTCTAATACTTTATATTTAGTCCCACAGCAGTGCAATGTAGGCATTGCAATATGTGATCCATAATCTGCCATTTGTTAATAATTTATAAAATATGCAGATAATTGTAATAAATTGTATATAATATTTAATTAACTATTCCAAGTTAACCAATTCAGTGTCTTTGCTTTTAATGTATTATATTTTAGCATTGCAAGAAGCTCAACATCAGCTATATGCATTTGTCTGTTCCATTAAACAGCTATGTTGCTCCAAGACCACACCTCTCAACTTCTTAGCACATAAAATCTGGATAAAGCCTAAAATAATGGGGGGAGGGTGACAGAAGCCCAAAAATAGGAACAGATTTTAAATATTGCCCTTATCAACTTAGAAAGTTGTTATAATAACAGGGATCATGTTAGCATGTATTTTCTAAAGGATAGTAAGTCTGAAACTCAAATTCATCCACAACGCCTTTTTTCACAGTTTTGTACATGGGGTTGGGGTGTCACTTCAACAGTGAAATCATCTACAGCTAATGTTCACACTACTGGATGGTTAGCCCTGCCTCTGTTGTCCATCTGTACCACATACACACACACGCACGCACGCATGCATGCTCACAACTATCGGCAATTTAGCATGTCCAATCCATCTACTGCATGTGTTTGGAATGTGGGAGGAAACTGGCACAATTACAGAAAATCCACATGAATGCATGGAGGACATGAAGACTCCACACAGAACATACCCCAGCCAAGACTCAACTGGAACCTCAAATGTCATTATTTAATGATATCAATCCTTAATGATTTGTCAGAAAACCAAATTTTATCAAGAATAGACAAAAAAATATGAGATGAAAATCTGGACAGTTGAGAGGTATTTCTAAGGCTTTTCAATTAGGAGGCATATTGCAGGATTCTAATAGTTAGTTTTTAATGAGAGGGAGTACTAACATGAATGCAAGTGTTTAAAGGTACAGGTGTTAGCTAAGATGGTGGCCTTAGCTACAGCTGGCATCCCATTAGCCTATGAAGTAGTCAGGCAGTGAAGCTGTTTTATTTGACAGCAAGCTGAATTTAAAGATCTTATTTTTTTTACAGTGTGAAGTAAATTTTTATGATTCAGTGAGTGTAATGAATCAACAGCAGTGCGTACGTAATCCAAGGAATGAGAAAATACAGTTGTAAGTAAACTCAGCATAACAGTAGATGTTCAAATAGATCACTGTTGCAGTAGCCTAGGCTATATGAGACATCCTGCCACAAACTAGCCAACTTCCAAAGCTTTTGGGCACCAAACCTTCAGCCCTTTCTTGCCTCCAAACAGGGAAAGCTAGAATCCTGCCAGCTGGGTATGTGGTAGAAGGAACTGAAAGGAAAATATCCACACACCAGCATAAAACACAACAAAAAGAAAGGGAATGGAGGGAAGGTGTTCCTACCTCACAGTGACCTATTCAAATGTATAGTGCTATGGTAAGTTTACTTACACAGCCGTACTGTGTTCATCATTAGATTATGTCTGCAGTAGCCTAAGCTATATGGAACAATAAAAGAACTTATAATGAAAAGAAGGAGGAAGTAGTATCAGAGTCCAGGGGCCTCTGAAGAATAGGCCTAGAAAAGACAATGGTCTTAGAGTGTAGTGTTTGATAAAAGGTGTTAGATGACAAAATTACTGCCTCTAGCATATTTCTAGAGTCTATCCCTTTTCAAAAAGTCACAGAAGTAGCCAAAGCCCTGGTAGAGTGGGCCTTTATTTATTTATTTATTTATTTTTTATTTTACATTTGTTGACCGGGATAGTCCAACTGGAGCCATGTCCATTTTCAGTGGAGGGCCGAGGAGATAAGCTCCAAGTTATCAGATACAATAATACAAGTAAAACAAGAGTACATAAACAGTATTAGCAAAGAATACAAGGGCAGACATGAGATGCACCTGGTTATAGTCAGGAGAAAATTAACAATAAATAGTTAGTTGGGTTATTCACGTTCATGTTGAGAGTTACCAGGGCTTGTTGCAGTGGCAAAGCCAGGTAAATGCCACATGTTGTTTGAGTTTAGTTTTAAATTGTCCTAGGGAGGAGAGCAAAGTAATATCACTTGGAAGTAAATTCCAGGCTCTGCCTGCAGCATTAGCAAAGAGGGCATCTCCAGCTGATTTGTTGATTTTGATTGTCTGAATTAGAAGTATGTTCGAGGATCGAAGCAGTCTTGGATTGTTGTGGGGGGTGATAATATTTTGAAAGGCTGGTGTGTTATCTGGGTTATAGAGGATTTTGTTAGCCATGATCAGCAGGTTATATTGGATGAGACTGGGAAGTTCTAGCCACCCAAGCTGTTTTAGGTTGATGCAGTGGTGTGTTTTAAAAGGCATTCCAGTGGCAAACCTGGCAATATGATTGTAACATGTTGACAATCTATTTAGTACAGATTTGTTTAGACTGGAGAGAAGGGGGGAGGCGTATAAAAGTGTTGAGAGTAGATAAGAGCCATCTTAGCTAGAGGGGTTAGGAAGGCTTTTATTCTATATAGTAACCCAAGTTCTTTATTGATGTTCTTGATTGTTTGATTTACATGTAGGTCAAACTTTAGGTTATTATCAATAATGACACCTAGTAATTTTGCAGAGGGGTCAGGGGAAATTATTGTCCCATCTTTTACATTTATGGTAAAGGTGAAGGTGGCAGACCTATGAGTTGGACAGAATAACAGCATTTTAGTTTTTTTGGGATTTAGTAACAATCTATGTTCAGAGAGCTAATTTTCTATGATATTAAAGGTGGACTGGGTAGCGACCCTCAGGTCTGTGGGAGACGTAGCTGAGCAAATCAGGGTGGAGTCATCAGCGTATTGGATACAGCTGATGTTTGGTATGATTGTATACACGTCATTAATAAAGATTGAAAACAGTAGGGGCCCTAATATGGAGCCTTGTGGTACTCCAAGGGTGTTTGATAATAGATTAGAGAGCTTGTTCTGCCATAGGGCAGCCTGTGGTCTTCCATTAAGGTAGGATGTAAACCAAAGAAGGGCTTTAGTATCAAGGTGGAACGTTTGCGAGGTGTGAACCAGAAGTTGGTGGTCAACCATGTCAAATGCCTTGGAAAGATCCAAGAATAGGGCAGAGGATATGTGATTATTGTTACAGTTATTGTTTATGGTATTGGTAAAAGCCATTAACGGTGAGGTTGTGCTATGGTGTGGACACAAACCATGCTGGGTATGCACCATGAGGTGATTTTAGATCAGGTGGTGCATAAATTGCTTTTGTATACATTTTTCCATAATCTTTGCAAGTGGAGAAAGTATAGCTGTAGGTCTATAATTGGAGAATTCCATAGAGGAACCTCCTTTACCTTACCTGGAAGTGTTTGGTTATGGTAAGAATAACACAAAGCAATAACGAGACAACATTTTAGAAATTATATGTTGTGACACTGACTGTCCCTTTTTCTTGCCTTCACAGGACATGAACAGTTGATTAGAATTCATGAAAGTTTTTGTCTTTTCAGTGTAGCATCTGAGTTGCCATCAATCATTCAGAGTTTGTAGAATTATTTCTTCTCTATTTCTGGTTCTGAATAGAAAGCAGATAAATGAATGGCCAGTCTCAATGTAATCTTTGAAACCACTTTAGGCATAACGGAAGGATTTCTTCTTAAACTTAAACCATCTTTATGAAAGATGAGATAGGGTTGAATTACTATGAGAGCTTTTAACTAAAACATTGTTCTTGCAGAAGTCAGCGCATTAAACAACACTGCTTTCAAAGATAAGAACTTCAAATCAGCCTATAGCGCAGGATTAAGAGGAAAGGAAATTGTTTCTCCAGTACAAAATTAAGATCCCAAGTAGGAGACATCTGAGTTGTAGGTGGATGGATATGTAAAACTCCTTCAAAAACTGTTCCACTTAAGCTAGGTAGAAGGGTCCATGGGCAGAGTAGCAGAGATGGCTGAGAGATGAATCCTGATAGATGAGCAAATAAGTCCCACAAATACTGTAGAATCAGAGGCATCTGGGCCTGAAAATGACCCTGGTTCTGTTTTTGGCACTAAGTAAAAAATGTTTTCCACTTAGCCGGGTAAGGTTTCTAAGTGGAAGGCTTTGTAGCCTCCTTTAATATCTGCTGCAGGAAAAGGTGCCTAAAAGGTATTAAAATTATATCATCCAGGCAGTGAGCTGAAGGAAATGAAGGCTGGAGTATATAAAACAACACCTGTCTTGTGTGAGCAATCCCATCTTATAAGGAATCTCGTGCTAATTGCTCTTGACCATTTTGAGAAGAAGAGAAAATCACTGTTGCCTGAGACAAAATGGAGTTAGTTGCCACTATAATCCTTTGAGAGTCCCATGGGAAAGTATGGAAAGGCATACAGAAGGTTCCCATCAACAGGAAGGAAATGGTGTCTTTCTTCCAGGGTGTGTGTGTGTGTGTGTGTGTGTGTGTGTGTGTGTGTGTGTGTGTGTGTGTGTGTGTGTGTGTGTGTGTGTGTGTGTGTGTGTGTGTGTGTGTGTGTGTGTGTGTGTCATTGTGTGTGTGTGTGTGTGTCATTGTGTGTGTGTGTGTGTGTGTGTGTGTCATTGTTGAATACCTGATCAATAACGCACAATGCCAACACCTGTTTGATCCACACCATGTCCAGACAGTTAGTTAGGTGTTCAATGACCACAAATCCCTGGGTAGTGGAATATTCCCTTCCCGCGAATTGTGCTTTCCTGTAGTTAGTATATATAATTAGCAGGTTGTGCCCCCCCCCCCCCATGGTGGGTGCAAACTTGCCATCAGTTTAGTCTGCTGTGGGGTAATCAACATGCACAGAATGTGTTGATATTTGTTCGTTTTACAGTTTGATGTTGATCTCCTGGTGTCAGCTCAATCAAGTGTATGACACACATACTCATGTGTCCATGTGTCTGTTTACAACTTTCAGATCCCTGAGTTCAAGCAACATCCATTCTTAGTTCAACTAAAATTTGCTCGTAAACTGACAAGTTACTCTAACTGTCCCTGACATATATAACCTAGAAACTGCACAAACCACATTAAATTTGGTCATGGGTTTTTCCATATTTATAACTAAATCCAATATATTTGGTGACATATGCTTCTGCATGCATGTTGGTTAACTCTGGAAAAAATTCCATTTGCAGAATATTTGTTTCAAGTTTGCATTCAAAAACTCTGAAAATGCTTTTCAACACTAAAAGCAATATCACCCACAAGGATTCTCTAACGGTTAGTAGGGAACTGACAGCCCTCTTAGATAGTATAACTTGTACTGGTGCTAGGACATATTTTTCACAAATCATCTATAGAAAAGATAGTCGGGTCACTATGAATGAAAGGATTTTTTGGGTAAATACCTACATGGAAAAAATGTCCTGTTTTAGGAAATGGAAATGTGTAGAGCATCCAAGCCTTCTTTTGGGCACACATGTTCAGACAGGATGGTGTGCATTTGTCAAGATCAGGGAAGAGAATTTTTTGCAGCAGATATTTTGCAATATTTGACAAACACTAGGCAGGATTTTTGCATGGACAAAAATTTAACAGTTCACAGATAGCAACATTTGATGTATCTCTGATGGCTGTTAATGTTAGGAGCATTAATAATCTTTTTCTTTCAGCTTTTCCCGGTTAGGGGTTGCCACAGCGGATCACCTGTCTGCTCATGATTGGCAGTGGAGTTTTACAGTGTTGAGTTGCCAGCCTGGTGCCCAACCTTCCACAGAAGGCACACACACACACGCTCACACCTAGGGCCAATTTTAGAGGGTCCAATCCACCTACAGCATGTCTTTGGAATGTGGGAGGAAACTGGAGCACCCAGAGGAAACCCACGCAACCACAGGGAGGACATGCAGACTCTGCACAGAAGGCACCCCAGTCGAGGATTGAACCAGAGAACCTCTTGCTGTGAGGTGACAATGCTAACCGCTACACCACCGTGGCCGCCCATTAGGAGCATTAATAATAAAGTTTTTTAATTGGAAGATTTGCTATGTTCCCACAAGATTGATGTTATTATCTGTGAAACATGGTTAAAGAACAATGACTGGAAGCAGTTCTGTCAGGGTATAAATGTTTTTACTGTAACAGACATTCTAACAAAAAATCAGGTGGATGTGTTATGATAGGGATTAAAGATAGCTATGAGACCTGTGATTATTACATGATCAGTGATAACACCAATACTATAGACTGTGTAGCTGTGACAATAAAGACAACCCTCGGACATATAACAATTGTTGGAGTGTATAGACCACCAAAGTCAAGTGCAGATGACCTTCAGGAATTCACATATTTTTTGCATGAAACACATGAGGGAAGAATAATATTAGCTGGGGACTTAAATTTACCAGAAACAGACTGGAAAAATATTGATTCAACAGTGTTAGTAAGGAAATTATTCACAGCATATATTCAGGAACAACAATTGCTTCAGATAGTTAAAAAACCTACCAGGGGATGGAACATACTAGACATTGTTTCTGTTCCTAAATAAATTGCTGTAACCATGTACAGTGATCATGGTGTTATAAAGGTTAATTTGTTGCTAGATAATTTTGCCAAACTGAAATCTAAGCCAATGTACAGAAGGTTAATTATAGATTATATGGAAGCAAAACAGTCACTATGTAAAACTAACTGGAGTGATGTGTTCTGTGGAAAAACTGCAGATGGAATGTGGGAAGTTTTGAAAGAGAAATTGTTTGAGTGCAAAAAAATGTTTAACATCAGGATCTAGGCATGCAACATCAGGGGGATATATTTCTATAAGAACAAGACATCTGATTAAGGTGAGAGACAAAAAATATAAGAAATGGAAGAGCGGTTGAACTACAACTTTGAAAACTGAAATAAACAAGCTGGGCAAACAGATTAAGCATAGTGTGAGACAAGATCAAGAAAAATTTGAAGAAAATTTATATAAAGATATTGAGCATAATAGGAAACCATTTTATAGCCACATAAGATGTGGAAGGTGTAAAGACACACAAATTGATAAACAGTGTGCAGATTCTAAAATTTATTCTGAAGACACAACAGATTATAGATATATTTACAAAATCTTATGCAAAACAGTTTGGCTCTATAAAAGGGATGATAACTTGTCCTAGTGACATCCAGGTAACCCCAGATACTAGAATAAAGTTAGATTATATTGAAAAAGAACTGCGCAAACTGGATCCAAACAAAGCACAGGGAGGAGACGGAATTAGTAACAATGACCTGAGAACACTTCAGCAAGAACTTACAGTACCGTTATATCTATTATTCACTAGGTCATTTAAATATGGGGAGATTCCTCAAGATTGGAGACATGCACTTATTAAACCTGTCTTTAAGAGAAAAGGGAGAACAAACCCAGGGTATTATAGACCCTTCCATCTACTTTCATGCTGTGGAAAAATAATGGACAAGATAATATTGGACAAGTTATTGTCAGAAACGGATAGGTTGGGACTTGAAACCATATATCAGCATGCATATGTTGAAATCAGATCTATTACCACCTGTAACATGATGTTCTATAACAATATAATAACAGCTATGGATGAACAATTGTGCTGAGATGTAATGTATATAGATTTAACTTCAGCATTTGACAGGGTCATATACAAAACACTGATCAATAAATTAGTACAACTAGGTATTGATGTGCTCTTGATAAGATAGATAGCTGCACGGCTTACAAATAGGACATGGCAAGTATCATACAGCAACTGAACAAGTGAAATCCTTGGTTACAGTCAGGGTGTCCCACAGGACTCTGTCCTAGCCCCTTACTTGTTTAGACTGAATCTTTCAAACCTAACTTTTTCATCTGAGGTGTTCTACAGTCTATATGCAGATGCAGACGACCTAAAATTGGGTAAACTGATTACATGCTTTACAGATAAGGCATGTCTGAAAAATAACTTGACTAACTTGACTATTTGGGGCCAGGAGGATAATATGCTGATAAATACATGAAAAACTAAGCATATAAGATTTGGTAGGCCTAAATTGAAAGGTGAATATTTAATACAGCAACAGTGATTGAAACTGTAGACTCGTTTAAGGACCTGGGTATATGCGTAGATTCAGATATGAGTTTTTCTGATCATATCAACCAATTGGTTAATGATAGTTATAGAACTATAGGTTGTATAAAATGATTTATAAAGTCTAGAAAATAAAAAATAATGAAGTCATTGTTTGTTAGTTACATTAGACCCAAACGTGAGTATGGAATAACAAAATGGAAACCCTATAAGAACAACCGAGGGGCCTCACAGGTTACTAGGAATGAAACGAGCCTAATAGGTGAGCTTACCAGACTCATACAAGCTTTTTCTCAACCGGACAGTGATTCACAGGAAACGGAAGTATCCATTCCGTGTGCACAACCTTCTACAAGTAAGCACACAAATGGTGGTAATACATACAGAATAAATTTGCCAGATATAAGACTACAACGTTCTTTAAACTGTTGCAAAGGAAATACGAATGAGAGGGATGTACCTAATCAAAACAAACAGGATGACTTAGTGTTTTTGGAAAAATACGCGGACATAAACGTTAGCGACTGGCTCACTAGAAGCTTCAGCGTTCCCGAGTCGTGTGAACATGGACATAAAAAACAGGACAGTTCTTACACTGACAAATGTAAGCTATTAAAAAAGTTTATGTTAAAGTACAAAAATTTAAACCTTGACAACTGTTTTTTATCAGAATGTATAAAGAGAAAACAGGTGCCTAAGGGTCTTAGGCTAAATACATTTCCAAATGACACTATTATGGGTTTAACCTTATATAAAGAAATTGTGGAAATATTAAATAACTGTGGTTTAGCGATGATGAAAGCCATGATTAACAATAACAATAAGTTAATGGATGAAGTGAATGATAAAATAAAAACGTTAAACAAAGAAATAAGTGAAGATTTGTTTTTTACTGTTAGAGAATACAAATGTAATTATTTTAGAGTTCTTAATAATGTTGACAATATTTTAGTTAAAAATCATAAAAGAAAAATGGCAAAATTGGATAGGGATGAATGGGCTTATGAACACAAACAAGCCTATCTTTTAGGGCATAAAAACGAACAATTTAGAGATTTTAAGAGAGGAATGTATCCATATGCTAAATACCAGAACTCAAGGTTCCAATATAGAAAACAACAATATAACAATGATGAACAGAGTGATGGAAGTTTATCTAATAACACAAACAATTACAATGAGGTTTATAATGAACAAGATATCCCTTTAGGGCAAGAGGGACCCAGAAGATCAGAGTGGATACGGAATCTGCCATCCCATCCAACATATGCACAAGTTACCAACAAATACAATCAGAGGTACCAGAGAAATCAACAGTATTGATGGAAAATGGTACCTCAACACTTTTAGATAATATTAGTGGAGAGACAGAAGATTATGAGAACTATAGCTCCAATGTTTGTAACAATGTCATTAAAAAAGAAGATGGAGGTTTTTCCATTTACAATTATACAGATCTTACTATTGAAGACAGACATTTTTCACTGTTTAAGGGCTTTACTTTTGTTCCAACAAAAAAGATGGATTTGGCTGAGATTACTCTAGACATAAAATTATTTAGTAGAAAATTAAATTTAGAAGCCTTGGCATCAGTAAATGAGCTTAACAACAATATGAATAGATATGATGATGGATTAACAAGGAAGAGTACTTACAACCCCCCCTTACAGAGTGACATCAATAATTTTGAAAAAATAGTTATAAAAGAAATAAGAGATATATATAATCACAACAAATGTAGTTATGTCAATTTAAATTTAAATTTAGAGGAAAGAAAGACTTTGGAAGAAATTAAACACGAACATGCAGATGTCAGAATTATGAAACCTGACAAAGGGGGAGGGGTAGTACTAATGAACAAGTGGACTTATTTTTCCAAAATGATGGACATCCTAAATGTGCAGGGGCGATACACAATCATCTCTAAAAATGAGCTTAATATAGCATATAAAAAGATAGATTTGATAATAGAAGACAATTTATTACAGGGGTTAATAGACGACAGACTTTATAGGTTTTTTAAGGTTGAAAAACCCTTATTACCCACGATGTTTGGTATCCCCAAGATACATAAAGACATAGAAAATCCTCCACTAAGACCTATAGTGACCTCAGATGGGTCAAAAACACAACCATTGGCCATTTACGTTGACACAAAATTAAAGCCCTTTTATAACTTCTATTCACACATTTTAATTGATTCCTGGGATTTGTTAAAGAAAATTAATACATTACAATACCAACCCAACTATTCTTTTTTAACAGTTGATGTTAAGGACTTATTCTCTGATTCCACATAACACAGGTCTTGAGTGGTTTGAGCTTATGTTATTGGAATTCAATTTTTTAAACCAGAATGAGTTCAGATTAATTTTAGAAAACATCGAACTGGTGTTAAAAACAATTTCATTTATTTTCAAGGGGACATTTTTCAACAGTTGGATGGCGTAGCTATGGGGGCAGCGTGTGCCCCCATTTTTTGAAAATGTAGTTATGCTCTATTGGGAATTACACTTTGTATTAAATACTTCATTTATGGACTATATAGAAAAATATTATCATTTTTTGGATGACATATTGATTGTATGGAAAGGTACACAACAAGAAATATCCACTTTTATGGAATATTTAAATAATACCACCCACTTTCTTAGGTTTACACATGAATTTAATATGAACGAAACACATTACCTAGATGTAACTATTCAAAAGGATGATCAAAATAAAAAATATACATCTAGTATTCATAGAAAAGTTTGTTTTTCTAATTCTTATCTGCATTACTATAGTAACCACCCACCACTGCAAAAGAAAAATATTATTAAGGGACAAATGGTTAGGGTGGCAAGGATGACATCAGAATACACAGAATTCATAAAGGAGATGGATTATGTACATAAATTATTTTTAGAAAGAGGTTACCCAGAAACACTTATTTCATCCCTGAAGAATGAGGTGATTAAGGGATGGGGTACGAGATATATACCTTTATTAAATTTTGATAGTAATAGTACATGTAGTGAGTTTACAGACAAAGGTGTGGAAAATGAAATTAATGAAAATAATGAATTTTGGAACAAAAAGGAAGAGCAAAATACCCCTTTTTTTGTTATGACTTATAACTCTAACTCCCAAATGATAAGAAGAGCTATAAATAAGACTTGGAACATTTTTAAAAGTATGCCAAACAAGTTAGACATATTCAATAGACATTTATGTTACAGTTATAGGAAGGGCCCCAACCTCAAAAACATTTTTGAGAAAAACATGCATGAGAATGATGAGAATAACAAGAAAAAAGGAACCTTGAAGTGTGGAAGATGTTCCCAATGTATATTTATAGCAAATACTGATGAATTAACTATTCCTACTATTCCTATAAGTTTTAAAAGTAAACAACATTATACTTGTTATACTCGAAGAATAGTATATTTAGTTTACTGTACTTTCTGTTGGGCTTACTATGTAGGAAAGTCAGAAAGAATTTTGAGACAAAGCATATATGAACACATGTATGATGTAAACAGAAAGAAAGAAACAAATGCACTTTCTAGACATACATTGTCTTGTAATCAGGCAAACTTTAAATTCTGGTTATTGGAAATGTTACCTAGGAATAACAGAGGTGGGGATTGGGAAAATCATTTAACATATAGAGAATTGATATGGCAGCTACACTTGGATGCCAATATACCCCCAGGAATGAATGACTATGTGTCAATTTTACCAGCCCTAAGGTTAAGGGCTAACAAAGTTAAAAATAGTAATAAAAACAAAAAGAAAAATTTTTAACAGGAGTTTTAATCCATCATATGGACATGACTATTTATGTTTTAGATTAAATTATATACTATATCTAATTTATTATGTTGTTATTACAAACTAGTTCACATTTTTATATATTTTATATATTTTATATTTTATATATTTTATATATTTATTACATTGATTATATAACATATATTTATATATGTATATTTACATTCATAACTAAAATTTACTATACATGCCTACTTGTATATATATTATACAGGTACATTACATTTGTATATGTTATTTCTTTGTATTTAATTCATTCACTGACAACATGTGAAACACTTCTTAAACCACATTTCTTAATACATTTTATTTTCCTGTGGTCAATTGATTGTTAAAATGATTTTTTTAAAAAAGTCTTTTTAAAAGAAGTTTGCAAAATGATTTAAACGACTTAAAAAGTTCTTTTTTTGTTTGTTTTTTGGTGTTCAAAACTGCATTTTAACTTTAATTAATAGATTAAAACAATTTGAATAATTGATTAATTGAGTTTAGAATTTGTATAAATTAGCAAGCAGGAATACATGTATTATTCTGACGAAGTTTCCTGTTATGGAAATGAAAGCGCTAAATCTTTCTGCTTGGAATATTTGAATACTGTCGTGCTGTGTTAATAAAAGTTTAAAACCATACAGCGTTTAGTTCGTGTTTGTGGACTGGAAAGTTTCTCTGTGGACTGCAAGTTCTTTTCAAAAGAATTTTCCATATTGGCCTTTTATATCAAGCTGTGGGACTGCCTTTATTGGATCCTGGTAAGGAGACTTGTGGTGATTATTGGTGAATTTTGTTTTTCTCCGTCATCCATTTTGTTACTTAAACCCTATAAGAAAACAAGCATGAGTAAACTGGAAAGAGTGCAGCGGAAATATACCAAGGGCATCCATGGATGTGAAAATGTAAGTTATTATGAAAGACTAAAATATCTGAACTTGTACAGTGTTTCTTACAGATATCTGTGAGGAGATCATATTCAGGTATATAGGGCATTTAGAGACAACTACGTCTGGGAATGTGTGGGGTTATCAAAAGTTACTAGAGAATCATCAGACAACCTATGTAGAAGATTCTGCAAGAATGAGAAGTGTACTAATTAGTTCTCTGGCAGACTAGCTGATGCATGGAACAGACTACCAAATTACATTAAAGCAAGTACTAGTTTAGATATTTTCAAGAACAGCCTGGACACATTATGGAAACAAGTGTTTTGGTATATTGGCAAGCTAGAAAGGCATTAATGCCCATGCTTGAAATATTTGTATGTATGTATGTATGTATGTATATAGGTTCATAGGTTCATAGGTAAGTGCTAGGCTATCTGCCCATGGGCGTTTATAAGCCTAGCCACAGAGTGATGGCTTTCACCTCCCCATTAGATTAGTAACCTGGGCCTCTGTCAACAGGGCTCCTGAAGTGATCCCAGTGTAGAACTTACGATTACCCATCCACTCATCAAGATTTCTTTTGAAGAGGGTCAGAGAGGAGCTCTGTCGAATATGGATTGGGATTCTATTCCAGAGTGAGGGGAGTCACTGAGAATCTATCCCTCCAGCATGTCCTGTTTATTGTTGTACATAGGTTCAAGTCGCTAGAACGAGTGGTTCTGAGGGATCTCGTTTTTTTGAGGTGAAGCATGTCCATTAGTTCAGGGTTTGACATGGCCCTATAGGTCAGGCATAGGTCACCTCTGAGCAGATGGTAAGTGACTGAGAAGAGCTGGAGCTTTTTTAGTCGTGCTTCATAGGGTAGTTGTTTAAGGCCCTTAATCCTCTTAGTGAGGTACTTCTGTGGTCTTTCTAGTTGTTGCAGGTGTCTAGTGAGGTACATCCCAAACGGGGCATTGTACTGTATTATGGGCCTAATGAGTGAGGAGTAAAGGGCCACAATCACCTCCTTGGATCTGGATGAGAAACCCTTTGTGATCAGGTGTGCCACATAGAAGAATTTCCTGACCATTTTGGCTATGTGGCTATCAAAGGAGAGCATACTATCTACTTGGGTACCCAGGTCCCTAATTACTTCTTCTGTACTTAGTAGATTCCCATCTATGTGGTAGTTTGTAGGTACTTTGTTTTTTCCAAATGGGATTACTATGCATTTTTTGGCACTTAGCTTGAGGCCGTGACTTTGACACCAGGTGTTTGTCTCTGTGAGACTCTTTTGCAGGATGTCTGTGTCAGCTGGAGAGTCAATTATTGCACCCAATTTACAGTCATCTGTGAACTTGGTTAGCCACAGTCCCTCCGCCTTTGCCTGTACTTCAGAGAAATATATACCGAACAGGAGGGGTGCTGTCTGAGAGCCAATTGGCAACCCATCTCGTGACATGGGGGTTGATATTTAAGCTGGTGAGTTTGTCTATGATTCCTGAATGTGGGATGGTGTTGAACGCCTTAGCGGGGTCCAGATATGCTGTGTGGGCCACCTTCCCTTCATCTATGGCCTTGGTGACTGTTTCAAAGAAGTAGACCAAGTTCAGGAGGCAAGATCTGCCTTTAACAAAGCCGAACTGGGTGGGGTCCAGTGTCTGGAGGTTCCCAATGTCCCTGTTAATGAGCTCCAAGATAATGCATTCCATGGCTTTGCAGACCAAGCTAGTCAAGCTTATAGGGCGATAGTTCCCAGGGTCAGTTGTGGCACCACCTTTGTGGAGTGGTACGACTGTTGCTGTACACCATTCTTTGGGTACATAGCCTGTAGAGAGGCTGAGTTTGAATAATGATTTGAGATGGGGGGTTAGTTCATTTTGAAGCTCATGTAAGACACAACCTGGGATAGCATCTGGTCCCATTGATGCTGTGTTTTTGGCCTTCGCAAGGGCTGTCTTTACTTGTGTGTCTGAGATAGCTGGAGCACCACATTCTTCTGGGATGGGTGCTAGCCCCTTTGGTGGAGAGGGGGTGGGGTGAGGTTTGCACTGAACATGTCAGCCAGGATGTTGGCAATGTCGGTTGGTTCAGTGTATTTATGACCATTATGCACTAGCTCGGAGCATATCTGAGAGTTTGCCCCTAGACTCTTGACATAGTTAAAGAAGGCCTTGTGATTATCCTCAGAGTCATTGGCTATTTTTCTTTTGAAGTTGGCCTTGGATGATTTAATGAGGGAGTGCAGTTTTTTACTGATGTTAATCAGAGATGCCTTCTTATTTTGGGATTTTGTTCTATCTTGCAGGAGTTTCCTCCTTCTGTTGTAAAGTTTATTTATGGCTGAGGTCCACCAGACTGGCTTCCTCTTTTTTGAGGAGTTGGTCTTGGTTTTACTTGGGATGGCTCGGTCCATGCATTCTTGAAGATGTTCGTAGAATGCACTTGTAAAGGATTCTGCCGATGGGTCATCATTTTCCATTTGATTGGGAGCTTTGAAACCTCCCACCTCGGTCTTGAGGAGTGTGAAGTTGGCTTTAGAGAAGTTTTTTACCTTGATTTCCTTGACTGGGGGGGGGTTGGGATGTGCAGTGTGATTAGTTTGTGATCTGATCTTACCAATGACGAGTTTACCTCAGGTGTGGAACATAGGTTCCCCATGTTGGTGATGACCAGGTCCAGTATGTTGTCACCTCTTGTGGGAGTGGTGACCAGCTGTTCAAGGGCGTTTGAGTTTATAAACTCAAGGAAGCATTGGACTAGGGCGTTTGAGCTTGAGTAGTTTTCCCAGTCAATGTTTGGATAGTTGAAGTCACCCAGTAGCATGGTGTTGGGTAGAATCTTCATACTTTCTAATGTTCTAAGGAATGCTGCGTGAGGGTCCTGAGACAAGGTGGGAGATCTGTAGCAAGTTATAAATTGAACAGTAAATTTACCCGCTGTCAATTGTACTTGGATGGTCTCAGATTTCGTGTGCTGTGCTACTAACCTGGAAGTGTGGGTGTTTTTGATGAATATGGATACACCCTCACCTTTTGTGTTCCAGTCCTGGTTTTGGGAACTAAAGGTATGGTAGGAGTTATAGCCTGGTAGTGCTGGGGTGTTCTCTTGAGCCTTGAACCAGTTTTCTGTCACTGCACATACGTCAATTTCTTCCATACAAAGGAGAGCCTTGAGTGCATGCATTTTGAGGTTTAGACTTCTGGCATTAAGCAGCATTACTCTCAGTTTTTGTTTATTATTGTTGTTTATGAAGGCGGGTTTGTCTTTTGAGCCTTGCCTAAAAAAGGCAGTATTGGGGCATCAAGAGTCTTGGCCAGTATTCGAAAGCCCAGGGGCGACAGGTGCAAGCCGTCTCTTGTGAAGCAACGTGGCTTGTCAAGCATGTCGTCCCAGGCTGACAAGTACTGGATCCCCTTTGAATGACACCAGTAGTTTAACCAATTGTTGAAACTGATCATTTTTTCATCGTATGCTGGCATCATTTTGGGTGAGGGCAGAATGCTACTCAGAGTCAGAGTCATACCAGCCTGGGCTACATGGTCAGGGAGCTCCTCCGTGTCTCTTTTCATGTAGTCCAGGGAGTTGTATGAAAACTCTTTCCTCTTGACTGTAAATACTACCTACAATGTTACCTTTATACAAGTTCTTATCCTTATAAATGTTGTCTGATGACAGTAAAGAAACCATTGATTTACACTGTCAGATATTTGTCATCCTGTATGATGTTTAATGAATCCATAAACTGCTTTTCTTGTATTTCTGTAGTTCTTTCATCTGTAATGCTACGACTTGTGGAAAACATTTTAACTTGACTCTTGCTTTTTATGAGTATTCTTTCTGTAGAATGTCTCTGGTTATTTGTTTCTGGCTATTTCTTTCATTGCATGTTACAATGTGTGTATTTAATTTCTGATAACTACACATGCTATATTATATTTACATTTGCGTAACAATTGCTCGTGAAGCTTTCTTTGGGACTACTATAAATGGCATTGCATACTGGGACATTTTCTGGCCATCACACATATAAATAAATAAATATGACTGCACTCCTTTAAATTCAAAAGAGGCTTTCAGCTTTATTCTATAATGGGCCATCAGGTAAACTGAAGAAAAGAGAAATTAAAGAACAAGGTTGTTTCAGGATTGTCTCTTGAACCCTTTTGTGTGTTTGTTTATACATAATCTGTGTTTTGAATAACCAGAATATCATAGAAATGGTATGCTAGTTGGATCAGAAATAGTGTCTAATTCTGATGGCTTATTTAGTTTTGTTATTACCAGATAATGTAGATGCTCATTAGGGGTTGAAGGTGGTTAAAACATTTTCATCGTTTGAAGGGATAATCATTATTATTCACAGTAGCAAATGTTATGTCATCATTACAGAATAAAGGAGAATGACGTGTGTGTAGCAACATTATCAGGGTGTGTTCATAATGCAGAAGGCTGGACCACTGAATGCAGCCCCCATCGTCTCTGGTTCACTTAGCTTCGTCTAAGTACTGGAGGGACCTGCTAAGAGTGGCAAAGGTAAACTTGCCCATAATGAGTTAGGAGGAATTGCTGGATTCCATTGTTTAAGTATCTGCTGAACAGATAGGAATGTGAGGTGGTCACTTCTCCTAATAAGCAGTACACTCTTGCTGGATTTAGTGTGTGGGTGCTTGTACATACTGGCCATTATTGTAGGTTGATAAGCAGCAAAAATCTTGTTGACCATTAAACTGGAAAAAGTAGCTTGCAAGTTAAAAATCCAAGAGGCACTGAAGGTAACACCACTATGGGTAGGAGTACCTTGACTTCCCTGCCTTGCTCAGAACTTATAGGACTGTTTTCTCTCCCTGGGAGTAACCTTTATCTAGAAGCAAGGAAGACTTTTGAATTGGGAGTGACATGGGGGAAGTCACAAGACATGGCTAATGGCCAGACGTAGAAGAAAGCAATAATTAAGTTATTTAGGGTACTTTTTTGTATCAGTATAATTTAAGAAGAGAGCTGGTGTGATGTTATGAATAAGGCAAAGCACAAAGTAATGAAGTGGAAATTACAGAAAATATTTATAGTAAATACTAATCATAACACTTTTATTTTAGTATTATTTGTATATGCAACCTTACATTTTTCCTAAGCATTTGGAAGTAAAGTAAAATTAAATTCATATGTTTTCAGATTGATTAGATTCTAGTCTAAATCCTGTAAGGAGGAAGTTCTAATTAGTAAACTGTTAATTGAGAATTTTGACCTTCCACAACTTGTTTAGGTATAGTTTTAAGATGGTGATTAATTGATAATGGGGTTACTGGAAGAATTATGCCAGGAAGCTGGACAATGTGGTAAGTATTAATAGGCAGTACAGAATACTACATTTCTGAGGTACTTTAGAGAGAGAGAGACACTTACACACGACACACACCTGTTTAAAGAAGTAGGATGTTCATAAAAAGGAATTATTTTCAAGAAAGAGCTAAGGTATTAAAATTCAGGATTGTGCATTGATTTTGAGTAATGAGATAATATATAAACAATGAATTTCTTTACAAGTTTGGTCCTTTGCAAAATGGAAATATCAAGTTGGTAAAGTTGTGAAAAATAAGCTTTCTTTTAGCAGCAAAATGAAGCTCCTTTGATTTGTGACTTCAAAGCAAGGAAGAGCTGCATGGAGCAGATTAATGAGTGTAGCTAACTAGAATGAGCAGAAACCACACTTAGCAAGGTCAACTCTAAGCAGAGTATGAAATAATCTTGCACCAGTTTTTTTAAACACCTTTATTGAATTATCGCTTGTGACACAGGCAAACTTACATTTATACAAAAGTAATCAAACGTTATGTATCACATGCATTGTTCTGTACAATATGACCAAACCAACATTAAATAAAATGTTCAATTCCAGCTTTCAACTAAACATCATTCCTCCTCCAAAAAATTTTTCTGCATGTATTGTGCCCCACAATTTCCAATTTTTTTCTATGTAATTCATCATGCCCTTTTCTAAATATCAAACTACCTGTTTTATTTCTGTTACAATATCTACTATGTCAAGTATAGTTTGGCAGCCAACAGAATTCAATTTAATAAGACCTTATTATGTGTAGGCAATTTAGATCCTGTGTCCCAGCTCAAAAAATAAATAGAAAAATAAAAACATTGCCTTAGTTACTCCTTTCTCCATGCCCATGTTAGCTTACTTCTTAGTATACTTTCTGCTACTTTATGAAAATATTATTCTGCATGACTGTTTTTATTTTCCTTAAAGAGCTGCAAAATCCCACTTTTTTCCTTATTATTTGAATTCCCCCTGTTTCCACCCTGAATTGTAGCTTTCTGCTTATGTTATGTACAAGAGCCTTAGCTGGGCAGCTCTAAAATATCCATTCAAATCAGGTAATCCTAAACCTCCTTGTTCCATTGGAATGATTAACTTATCCCGCTTGACTCTTGCCCATTTCTCTTCCCAGATAAAATCCTTCAATTCTTTATTAATTATTATCTGCAATTTGTCCTCTAGGTGATAAAAATATGCCTAACCTGTGTATAAAATTAAAGGGACTAAAAACATTTTTACTGCTTGTACCTTGCTAATCATATCCATAGGTAAGAGCTTCCGGTTTCTCACTTTTTATATTATCTTTTGTTTAGTCTCTTCCCACATATCCATCCTTTTTAACCTATACTCCTAAATATTTCATTTTATCAGGTCCCCATAAATATGGGTGTTGCTGAACCAATGTGTGCGTATATAATTTACAGCTACAGCATTTGTTTTATCTACATTATTTTTATAGCCTGAAAATAAAAACAGAATTGTCACAAAATATTCCACAATACTGAAATCTCATTTTCTAGTTCAATCGGGTACAAAATAGTATCATCTGTAAATAAAGCCAACTTTTCTTAATTACCATACCAATTATATCCTTCAGTTTCTGAGTCTCTTATATTCTTTGCCAATGGTTCTAAATTTAACTCAAATAACAAAGGGGAAAGAGGACAACCTGCCTGGTTCCTCAGTTCAAACACAACTTAGCAGAGAGGAACCGTCCCATTTTAATTCTTGCCTTTGATCCTTCAAATATCCTCCTAATTAATCTCATTATTGTATCAAAGAATACAAATGCTTCTGTTGTTTTCATAAAATCCCAGCATATTCCGTTGAATGCTTTCTCTGCATCAAGACCATACCAATGATAACAGTAGTTTCTTACATTCTCCTTCCCTCTGGATCATCATTGTTCTATTAATGGTGTAAAATGTTTGTCTCCCCTCCACAAAATCACATTGATCCATATCTTTCGATTTTGGCAACAACTTACCATTCTTTTAGCCATTATAGACCTAAATGCTTTATAACACATCCATTCATCCACAAGTCCTTTTTCCCATTTTTTGCACATAGGGTTGGGGTATCACTTCACCAATGACAATTATATAGAGCCAAGGTTTACACCACTGGTTTTATAATCATGGCTTAAAATTTAAATGGGCCTATATGAAGCTGGATCTGATAGGTCTTAACTGCCTTTAGATATTACAGCCACCACAGCTTTTTACCAGGATTTTGGTACTTCTCCTCCTCTTAAAATACTACCAAATAAAACCTTCAAGATCTTAATCACTTTCTTCCCTCCTAGCTTCCAAACTTTCACTAGAATTGAAAAATATATTTTAATTTGCGTGCTCTGCTCCTGTGCTGTGCTGGATCCAAAGTGTTCTTAAGACACAGTTTACTGCTGAATCAGAGACACAGAGCTTTGCATGACTCCATCTATAGTCTGTTTAAAGCACAAAGTCTTTCAAATTGCACACTGATAAAGAAATATATTTTGCAGCTATAAGCACAGTTACAAATAACTTATTTTATAACAAATGACACGTACTGTTTCTGTTAGTTTGTAGCATATATTTACAAAGTTTTTCTTCATTACAGATATGAATGATGACTTCTACAAAATACCTCTGTCTGTCCCTTTCTCACATAACTGAATTACTACAATTGTTATATAGAGTGCTAGTCATGCACATAGATGATGTTATTTCCTCTTGGTATGTTTTTTGGCCTTCTGTGGGAAGTCACATAATGTCTGTTTTTAGACTTTATTATTGTCCTGTCAGCAGTTCTGCTGATGTGAAAATGCAGAAATGCACGCAATCAGAATAACAGAAGTATGAAACAAAACATCTGTACACGCTGTTCCTATTGAAAAAACATCATGTATTGCTGAATTTATAAAAAAGGATGTCTGCTAATAGATATTTGTTCTGCAAACATGAGAAAAGCATGTCCAATATTGCTTTGTTAGGCTTTTCTGATGCTGTGAAGAGAAGCCTGTCTGTTATACATACAGTATGAATGCACATTTTACATTGCTAAACTTTATACATATATTCAAGCAAACTTTTTATTCTATGCTTTATCTTTCAGCATATTTACAACATAATTAATTTCAGCCTTATATTCATAATATCTAACAAGAATGCCATCTATTTCTAGAGACTTTGCTGTAGATGGGTTATACATCACCATTTTTATCTCATCTCCTCCTGTCTTAAGTGCCAGTTGTTGAGTCTCATCTACCTCTAAACTTAGCATATTTAAATCTTTCATAAATATTTCCATTTGTGCTTTTTCTTGATTTCTCCACCTCTGTGCTTTATACGTAGTTTCATAAACTTTCAGAAATATATCTAATACCTCTACAGCAGTGGTTACCAAACTTTTATGAGCCAAGACCCACTTTTGAAAATGGTAGTTTTTCATTTCCCACTACTCACGTCAGCATGTGAAGCACACACGGTCCTCTTTAAATGAGAAGATGCTGCCACCATGGAGTGTTTTTTGGGGGGATTTAAGAGACCCATGTAAGCTGTTCTCATACTTTAATTATTACCAGAGCAAGATCATGGTCAAATAGGGCCCTAGGCAGGATAATAGATTGGGGCCTCCAGATCAGTGGTCCTGCAGCAGTCCCCTTCCCAGCCATACCAGTGTTCCATTACTTGGCTATTTCTCCCCAGTTACCAAGAACACAGTTTCAAACCTATCATTGTGCATGCTGTTTCTTATTTACTTCTACAATGATTACAGATATTGAAATAAAATGCACAAACACTGATAGCCATCTGCTAAACAAACAATACAGCCTTACAAAGAAAATAGACTTAGCATGAGCAGTAAAATTCTCTGCTATTGAAACTCACATTTACTGAAACAACATTAAAACCCACATTCAAATAAAATGCATCTGGCCAGCTGAGAATTAAGTTTACCTTTGGGCTATTTTCAAACCATAGGCTCATTGCACACATTTTTAAGGCCATGCATACATGTATGTGTTCTTTGATTCACCTTCCTGATTGTATTAAATTATATTCTTTGTATAATACAGCAATGCTTGTTAGAGTGTGTTTTAAATCTGTAGTTTTGAACATTTTTTCCAGTAAACAATGAAAGAAAATGTATAACCCAATAATGACAAAACTGCCCATTTCAGAACATTTTAACCAGTATCAGTCAATAAGCACAATCTCTGCAGCAGTAAAATTCATCCAAATAAATTCACATTACAGAGATTTGTAACTAATAAAGAGGCTGTTACTGGCAAACAACTTTACATTTCAGTGTTTAATCTACAAATTCAGTGCCTGCTGCTATTAAAGATTTAATTGCCTACGTTACATTAAAGAAAAATTGTTAAGCTGTAATATTGCAATAGGGAATGACTGAGAAACCAACATCAAGTTCATAGTTAGTAGGCGTCTTATACAAAGGAGGACATACTCAGGAATACAGAACCCCTATCCCACCTTAAAATGCACCAAATAATCAGTACTAGGGCATTACATACCATGCTGCCATACCTCTCAAACTCTGAGCACAAGAAATCTAGACACAGCCTAAAATAAGTGGGGGGGGACAAAGGCCCTGAAATAGGGAAAGATTATAAATATTGCTCTTATAGACCCAGAAAGTTGCTAAAACGAAATGAAGTCTGAAACTCAGATGTATGACATTATTTAGTTATTTCAATCCTCAGTGATTTGTCAGAAAACCACAAATTTTATGAGGAATAGGCCAAAAATGTGAGGGAAAATCTGGACAGTTGAGAGGTATGCATACCTCTTAACTTCTTAGTGCAAGAAATCTGGACAACGCCTAAAATAATGTGGATACAATGGCCCAGAAAACAGAGACAGATTTTAAATATTGCTCTTTTTAATTTAGAAATTTGTGAGAATAACAGGATTTGTGTTCACATGCATTTTTCTGAAGGATATGAAGTCTGAAACTCATATATATGTCATTATTTAGTGACTTCAGTCCTCTGTGATTTGCCACAAAACCACAGATTTTATGAGTAACAGACCAAAAATATGAGACTAAATCTGGACAGTTCAGAGGTATGTTAAGCACACACTCACACACACACACACACACACACACACACACACACACACACACACACACACACACACACAAACACACATGCTCGCACGCACATGCACATGCACACACATTCACGCACACATGGACACGTACACACACACACACACACACACACACACACACACACCTACCTTCTCATTGCTCTCTCAAACACACATACATACATACACACCTACTCCCTCACACAGCAATACACACACACACACACACACACACACACACACACACACACACACACACACACACACACACACATACATATATGTGCGTGCGCATGCGTGTGCACTTGTACTTACCTTCTCGAAAAATGGAACCACTAGTTTAAATTTCATGCTTAAGTGCAGAATGGGTTTACATCTGGCTTTGGTGTGCATGCGTACAACACAGGCATGGTCCTCCTTAAAAGAGAAGATGCTACCACAGCGGTGTTAAGAAGTATTCTTTTTTTTATGTTAAAGCCTTCTGGCCAGAAGCGACCCACCCAAAATCAGCTTGCGGCCCACACTTTGAGAACCACTGCTCTACACAATCTCTGCTTAGATCCTTAAGTTTGGCAACAGTCCTTTTTAACTTCTGATGCCTAAGTCATTGTGCCAAATGTTTTTGTGCTCTGGCATTATTGTCAAAAAAAAAAGTTGCTTAACAGCAATCATTTTAACCTCACGCATATTATCCATCTGCTCCCTTATTTTCTGTTTAGAACTTTGCAATTGCACCTCTTCTGGTTATGTGAGATGCCCCTTATTCTGTAATAATTTAACCTTTGCCAGCCCCTCTAAATAATTCTTGTTATTTCTTAACCATATATCTTTTTCTTTTATTTGTACTCTATTTTTAAACTCCACTTTGATTTTTCCCCATTTACTAGCTATAACTTCTGGAGTATTTCCTAGCTTCCCTAATAACTCCTGAATAATTTCCACTACCCATTCCTTAAACTCCTCTCTTTTTAGGAGGGGAAGTACCAGTGTCCCATGTTTACTTCATTACCCTGCATTTTTATCTTAGTAATTACTGGCACAAGATCTGAAATACTTATTGGATGTGTGTAAAAGTTATCAATTAAATGCACATGTTCCTGTGAATATAATTTCTATCTAGTCTAGCCCATTTATTGCACTTTGGGGAATATGTACATTCTCTCCAAGTACCTACTACTGAATTCATGTCTTCCATACCAAATATTTTCATACATTTCTTCAAAAATCTACCATCTTTTATTATATTTCCCTTCTAGGCCCCCCAGATGCATCCTCATTTGTTGCAAATCAAATTCCACTCCCCACCTTTAAGTAATACTCACACTGAAAGTTAATTATTTCTCCCAATTTTTGAAGCTACATAACAGCTGTTTATACATGCCAGCATAGCCTTCATCTCTTGCCAGTAGTCCCTTAGTACCACAACTGTGCCATTATTATCTATTTTTCTCTTCTATCACTATTGGAGCTCCTCTAGCAATTAATATAAGTAGTCCTTTATTCCTTTGTTTCTGATATTCTGCTAAATATTTATCTGAAATCCTTTCTTTATCAAATTCACATACTCAGCTCTTTCCAAATCTGTCTCCTGTGGCATTACTATTTGCACCCTGCATTTTTAATATAGTTAAATAGTATTTCCCTTTTGTCTATACCTTCATAGATTCATAGGTTGGTACTAGGCTATCGGCCCTAGGGCCTATAGAAGCCTAGCCATAACAATTCTCTGTGAGACCATTCACATTCCAAGATAACATGGGAAATGTTGCCAGTATGATAAAACAGTATTCCTGCCTATTACACATGGCAGCTTTTCTTAAATGTCTATTTCCAGATTTTGTGATACATGCTACCACTACTGTTTGGCAGTTTAATCCTTTATGCATTTCTTTTCTTAACATCAGCATTAGAACCTATGTCATATTTTACAATAATTTTTATTTTAATGAAAACACTCAAAAAAATAAATAAATAAAACACCCCATAACACCTCCATAACTTGTTAACTTAATAGAAATGCACAAAACGATGTACTTCTTCAAATAATGAAGTTTAACTCTCCTAAAATGAACAATTCAGCTACAGAAACGGCCCTTAATCAACTTAAAACTGAGGTTATCCATGCTAAGATGTATGTTTTTGCCTGTGCTTATACTTGCACTTATTGGTGTTGTTCCCTTTTATCTTTATTCCCCTCCCAGATGTGAAAAAACAATTTGCATGTTTTCAGTAAACATTAACTTTTAGTCTTGAAGAAATTGGTGCTCTGTATTTTTGCCCTATTATCAACTTGTCTCCATGGAAATGAAAGAGAAAAAATGCAGTCCTCAGCTGCAGGCTTCTAAAGACAAGCTGAAACATTTATTGCTAAAGGAAAACATTTATTATATACAATGTTCTCTTCTTTACTTTTTTCCACTTAAAACTTGATTAGATTAAGCTGAGGGTCTTAATCCAGATATTTACCTAGGCAAAAATGAGAGAAAACATATCAGCTCTACATATATTATGATCTAGGTACTTTGGCTCCCTATCTCAAAACCTCAACAACCCAAGATTACAGTCTATCAGCTTAAACATTTTTGCATTGCAACACTTACATTTCTTAATACTAAAAAGAAGAAATAGAAAAAGGCATCTGTTTACTTTAGTACCTTTATCACATACAAGAACAACTGAAAATGCTTTACTCTCAAACATGGAATTCATACCATGAAAAGTTTCATACCTTTTTCCTTCCTCTTTCCCTCCCCTCAGTGCCCTTCCAAAATTAATGACATTAAATGAGACAAATACCTTTCAGTTCTCCATAAGTTTAACCATGTCAACAAAAGTCCTCTCTTTCTATTTTTTCTTATACATATTTTGTATTTCACAGATGTGATTGAAGCAATGCAATCTCACATTTTTTCACTAATTTCTGTGTTGCTGATGTTCTTCCTGTTCATTTCCATCTACTAGCCACAGATTCTGGTTCATTTCCAAGGTATTCCTGATTATGCTAATCAACTCCTGTGCTTTTCTCTGCTTCTCAAGCATTTTTCTTGGAACAGTGGAAAAAGGTTTCACTGGCAAAATTTCAATGTGCTTTATTATCAGAAGAATGAGAAGCAGAGTCCCCTTTCACTGAATGGCTTATGTTTTGTTTGACAAACTTTTGTATTTCCTCATTAACCTGTTCTGAATCAAAATAAAAATACTTTGATCTTCCAGGGAAAATATTTTGAAGGCAAGTGGATACAGCAGCTTGAATCTCATACCTGCCTCTCAGCATTCCTAATTGCTGGAATAAATTTGTTTCTCTTCTGCCTACTGTACAGTGAATAATATGAGTGTTTTCCATAAACACTCTACTATCTCCAACTTTTAATACTTTGGCCTTTTGCCACAGTTATGTTAGGATCAACTATCTCTGCACATCTTGGGTACTTTCTCGTGGTCATATTTGTAGAATACACATGGTGTACCTTTTCAATAAACAGTTCTTGCTGTTGAATATCAGTCTGTTTTTTTATTTGTGCATTCATAAAATGAATACAGTCTGTTCCTTCTAATTTCTCTAGTACAGCAGAAAATATCAGATTTCACCTGCGTGCTCTGTACTCTAATTCAACCAGTTTTGAAACATCTCTTAAACAACCTCATATTCAGCCAGCCTTTTCTTCATTTTGACCTCTCATTTTGCAGTTTTATCAACTCATCTCAATATCTGTTTAAAGCTTCTTTCGTTTTTTTGTAACATTTTGTTATTTGAGTTGATATACTCCTTCAGTCTTTCATTTATTTTAATCAGCTTTGAGCACATTTGACTTATTTTTTTTCCTCTAGATTACTGGAAGCCATGTCTTACACCAAAGCTGAAGCTTGAACTGATTTTTGCTGAACAGCTGCAGGATTCTTCCCAGTCAGTGTTTTCTCTTATAGGTTCATAGGTTGGTACTAGGCTATCGACCCTAGGGCCTATACAAGCCTAGCCATAACAATTCCCTGGATATTTCTTCCCACAATATTTACATCCCTGGACCCCTGTCTAGCAGGGCAACTGACATGATCCTCGGGGTGAATTTCCTATCTCCCATCCAAGCATCACGGTTCCTTTTGAAGAGGGCCAAGGAGGTGCTCTACTTGACATGTATGGGCAGTCTATTCCAGAGTATAGGGAGTCTCTGGGTCAGGAACCTATCCCTCCAGCATTTTTTGTTCATTGTTGACCTTTTCTATTGTTTTTTTTTCTTTTAGGCTCTCTTAGTTTCTTCTTTGCTGGCATCCAGGGAGTTGTACTTTCTAGCCAGTAAATGAAATTACTAAAAGTTCCTGGACTTGTCTTCCAGTTTCTTTTTTCACACTGGGAGATCTGTAGTTAAGCTGTTAATCAGTGTGCAGCCATCTTGGAAAGTCCCTTACAGCAGTTGTTTAACTGTTAACTCTGTGTTTCTGATGTGTAAACATTGAGCCTTAATCTTGAAAAATGTTCAGTTAACAATTCCTGGGCTGGAAAGGGAAAGACAACTACTGAAAAATTAATGTGAAGAACAGAGCATCCTCTCTTACTTTCACCTTTTTTTTTTTTGCAAAGTTTAAAAAAAATAAAAAGGGAGAAAGACTGTCTCCTAGTAATGTTAATGATGACAAGATTGACTTCTGGATTGTGTCATGGTTCATTTCCTCCTTCATCAAAATGAACTGCTGCATCATGTTCTAGTTCCCCACAGGCAGTACATGTGACCACAACAGCACTGCTCACTCATCATGTGTCTTAGGGATCTTGTACTCTCAACTTGCACCACTGCATACCACTAGAATATACATGCTAAACTGCCATGCTGTTCAACTTCCCAGTGATTTCCCAGGCTGCCTTCATCTTGACCCACCTAAAACAACAGGCTTTCCTGTACCTATCTGCAATGGAAATATCGAGCTTAAAAACAACACTGCAGATTAATTTGCCAGAAACCTTTTTGATATATGCTTCTGGTTGTAGGGGCTGATTGGAATTGGGTTTGTAGCCAAGTAAACATTTCCTGTATAAATTGCCTTCACTAAAGTTGCAGTAGTTACATTAAAAACAGATTTCTAAGGTGCTTTTAATCAGTGATCAACTGCCTTCCACTTTTTAGGATCAGATTCAGCCATGGAGATAGTTGAAAATATCGCTTGGTACCAAATACAGATAAGCTACAGCGTCACCTGTACCTTTAAAAAGAATGCCTTTTTACCAGGCAATGCATTAAAATCAGCTGAGAGCAAGCAACACTGGAACAGTAGAGATAAGCTGAGATAGGATAAATAACTGCTCGTCCAACAAGGATATACAAAGATGAAACCACAATTTATTGTAGAACAATAACACATCCAGGTTTAGCGCTTTCGACTGAGCACCAGTCTTCCTCAGAACAAAAAACTACTAAAATCCTTGCATATTTATACACATCAGTTAATTGCTTAATAGTATAATTGATGAAAAAAGTCCGCCAAAAAAAAAAAAAAATTAAAGAGACAAGACTTCTTATACTTACATCTATATAACAACCTATGAACTATTTCACCTATAAAATACATACACATTAAATAAACATAAATAAAAATACTAACTATATAAATGTAAAAATCAATAATTCAGAATAACAACCATTTGTACATTTAAAATATATGCATATACATAATAATATACTTGTGGGTGCAATGTGTAACTAACTCACCCTACCCACTCAAATCTTATATATCTAAATAATAGATGGAAATGAGTATGGTCATGAATATAATGTAAGGCCACATATCTATTAATTGAATATATACGTGGGCTGACAGGGGAGTATATAAAAACAATTATGAGGCTAAAGCTAAAAAAGGTTTGATACTTATAAACTCATTTAAGCCAGGCGGTCTCGTAGAATCAGTTAAGATTTGCCATTTACTCTCCAATTGGGCCAATTTCATTTTCCAATTACCTCCGAAGGGTGTATCAATTACTTGATCAATAATAGAAAAAACAAAGTTGTGTTCTTCTCCCTTCTCTGCTATGTGCCTATATAACGCATTTTTGGTGTCACATTTGCCTATCTTATATATGTGTTCATAAATGCGTTTTTTCAGCTGCCTTTCCGTCTTCCCTATATAGTGTGCATTGCATTTTGTACATACGGCAATATAAACCACCTGCTTGGTGTAACAATTACCTGTCCTACATTTGATGGTAGTATGACATATATCATCCAATTTTATAATCTTGGTTGAATTAATATATTTACATTGCCGGCATCTTCCACATTTGGATGTACCTTTGTATGTATTAAGAACTTACTTACATACTTAATACATACTTTGTATGTATTAAAAACTAGTGGCTTATAAAAATACCAAAATTGATTGCAATTTTTTATCTAATTGTTTAAAGCATAAAATAGTACCGAAAGGTCTCAGATTTTTTAAATTACCTTTGAGTATTAAATACACAACTGAAGTTATTAAGGATTTTAATGAATTATTTGACGGGTTTGGTTATGATTACATGAAATTATTAATTAAGTACCAAGATGGTAAATTAATTAAGTTATCAGATGAATTGGAACATATGAATCATACCATCACCCAACATCAGGATTATGAGTGTTGGAAAGAGCTGTATATGAAACAGTATACGTATGCTGAAAATAATGTACATAGTATAGTGGAGAGGAAAAATAGGAAAATGACACATGACATAGAAGCATACAAAAATGATAGAGCCTATATTTGGCCAAGCTATAAGGTTACAGAAGTATATAAAAATCCACTCAAGAGGAAACAGGCGAAGAACTCTTTTAGGGAGGAAAATTTTCAGGGTGGAAGATTCCATCCAGCATGGAACACACAAAAACAATGTTACAGAAAGTGAATCCGTCAGTTAGTAATATACCAGCTACCCCTCTCAACTATACACCTGATTTTAACATAGGAGACAATGGTAACAATAATGATGTCATAGATGGTATAAACCTGAGTGTGGATACAGAGATTAATAAGGTACAAAGACCAGAAATTATATTATTTGAAGGATTTAAAGTTTTTAATTATACAGACATTGAGATAGATATTGCTTGGGCCAAACTGTTAAGTAAAGGGATGAAGTTTATACCCATGACAGGATGGGACCTGGTGGATAATATCAAGCAGGTCAAAATGTACTGTAGGAAGCTGAATTTAGCCGTGCAATTTGATAAAGTCAACGAAGATGATAAAAATATAAACAAGGGTACCATTAAAGGGGGTAATAAGATAGCTGGTACAGACCTTTGTGTGAAGAGTACCTATATACCCATCACTAATCCACACATTCACAATTTTGAACAATTGGTATGCAATGACATTTATTGGATACACAATAAAATGAAAATTCATGGACATGGTACTGTTGATAATTTGACTTCACAAGAAAGAAAAAGCCTACAAGATATTTTGAATAATAAAGAAATCAGGGTGATGAAACCTGATAAAGGAGGTGGAGCCGTGATATATTATATGAACGAATACTATCAGGAATTACATGAGATATTATACAATACAGGGAATTATGAAAACATCTCATTGAACCAAATTAATATAGGACACAAGCGTATTGATCTCATTATAGAAGAATATCTTATTGACAACAGAATATCCAACGACACTTATTCCTTTTTGAAAACGGATTATCCAGTGCTGGCTAAACTGGTTGGAATACCTAAGGTGCATAAATCTATTGAACATCCACCTTTTCGCCCGATTGTCTCGGGATCCAGGTCTAAAACCTTTAATATTAGGAAATTGATAGATAGATGGCTCAAGAAAGTGTATGACAATATTCCCCATATTATGAAAGATTCATGGAGATTTCTGGGGGAAATAACCAACGATAAATGGAATCCAAACTTAATATTTTTGACTGTAGACGTCATTGATCTTTTTTCCAGCATACCTAAGGATGAGGGCCTGGAATGTTTTGAGAGACGTTTGAAGAAATATAGCGATTTTTCATGGGAAAAAGTATGCCTAATCTGTGACATGATGTCACTAGTACTAGATTATAATTATATTTCATGCCAAGGGGAGTTTTTCAGACAGACTAAGGGAGTAGCTATGGGAGCAGCGTGTGCTCCCATTTTTGCTAATTTAGTGATGGCGGATTGGGAATCCGAATATGTGTTCAAAAGTGAATTCTTTCAAGACATAGTTTTATATGTTAGATATTTGGATGATATCTTCATTTTGTGGAAAGCATCAGTGGAAAGATTACACAAATGTATGCAGTACATCAATAATACAGTAGATTTCTTAAAATTTACTCATAATTATAGTAAAAATGAAATTTCATATTTAGATGTATTATTGAGTCAGGATTCAAGTGGATTTACATCCAGGATTTACAGGAAACCTACATTTTCGAATGATTATGTCCATTTCAGTAGTAATCATCCCCCTTATATTTTCAAAAATGTCATCAAAGGGCAATGCATACGTGCAGCGAGAATGTCATCCAATAAGCATATCTTGGAACTTGAATTAAATGTTATCAAGGACATGTTTACTAGTAGAGCATACCCAGACAAAATGGTTATGGATGTAATCAATTATGTATATAATGAATGGGAATCAAGTACAAACCCTTGCTGGGTTGTTATAGAATGGAGCAACAGACATGTCGTGACAATGACACATCTGGAAGGGTGTGTATACTCACCTATACACCTAATACTTACATGATTAAGGAAATTCTAGAGAGATACTGGAATACATTAACCATCATGGAATTGGAGGGTATACTAGGAACCAAACCCAGATGTGTTTTTAAGACAGCCCCTAATATGAAGTTGTTATTAGTGAAAGCCAGTCACAACAAACAAGTTCTTAATACATACAAAGGTACATCCAAATGTGGAAGATGCCGGCAATGTAAATATATTAATTCAACCAAGATTATAAAATTGGATGATATATGTCATACTACCATCAAATGTAGGACAGGTAATTGTTACACCAAGCAGGTGGTTTATATTGCCGTATGTACAAAATGCAATGCACACTATATAGGGAAGACGGAAAGGCAGCTGAAAAAACACATTTATGAACACATATATAAGATAGGCAAATGTGACACCAAAAATGCGTTATATAGGCACATAGCAGAGAAGGGAGAAGAACACAACTTTGTTTTTTCTATTATTGATCAAGTAATTGATACACCCTTTGGAGGTAATTGGAAAATGAAATTGGCCCAATTGGAGAGTAAATGGCAAATCTTAACTGATTCTACGAGACCGCCTGGCTTAAATGAGTTTATAAGTATCAAACCTTTTTTAGCTTTAGCCTCATAATTGTTTTTATATACTCCCCTGTCAGCCCACGTATATATTCAATTAATAGATATGTGGCCTTACATTATATTCATGACCATACTCATTTCCATCTATTATTTAGATATATAAGATTTGAGTGGGTAGGGTGAGTTAGTTACACATTGCACCCACAAGTATATTATTATGTATATGCATATATTTTAAATGTACAAATGGTTGTTATTCTGAATTATTGATTTTTACATTTATATAGTTAGTATTTTTATTTATGTTTATTTAATGTGTATGTATTTTATAGGTGAAATAGTTCATAGGTTGTTATATAGATGTAAGTATAAGAAGTCTTGTCTCTTTAATTTTTTTTTTTTTTTTTTAGTGGACTTTTTTCATCAATTATACTATTAAGCAATTAACTGATGTGTATAAATATGCAAGGATTTTAGTAGTTTTTTGTTCTGAGGAAGACTGGTGCTCAGTCGAAAGCGCTAAACCTGGATGTGTTATTGTTCTACAATAAATTGTGGTTTCATCTTTGTATATCCTTGTTGGACGAGCAGTTATTTATCCTATCTCAGCTTATCTCTACTGTTCCAGGTAATGCATTAACACTGACAGCACAGCAGAAGTACAGTCATTACCACTTTACCAGAGTGGTACAAGTGTACACACCCCTCTGCTACTACACAAGGCATTTTTTAAATTGAGCTATTACCCTGAACTATAGTAAACCTGCACATCTCTGGCAAACCTGATCATTACTGCACTGAAAAGGGTCTTATGGTCCCAAATCATGTCTCACTAGCAGAAGAGCAGAAATGAGAGTCCAAATACCAGGAGTCCTTGCACTTTGAAAAGTGTAATTTTGAAGAAGAGTAAAAAAAAAGCTAATGTTGAAACAAGCTGGTGCGGATGGGTGTTTTGTGTGTGTGTGTGTATGTGTTGGCGAGGAAGAGGCCTTTTGCATACTATTTTTTGTGTGTTTTTTTGTGTGTGTGTGTGTTTTACTGAGTCTCATTAAATTGGTACAATGAAGTATAATTTGCTTTCTCCATTAATACTGCTGCTGCTGTCTATTTTCATGACACTGTAAAATAGTCTGCTTACATCTGCAGGTACATTGTTATCAGCACCATAATTCTAACCATAACGCAAGCATTAGTTACATACAGCATTCGTCATTTTCCTTTCTATACAGTCCTTTTTTTCCTCAGAAAAGTACTTTTGAGAGTTGCCTCACTGCTATTTAACATTCCCCAGGCTGCTCCTTTACACTTTAACTTAAAAAGAAAAAAAATGCATTTTGCGTAAAGTTGTTGGATCTTACTTCAGACTGGTGGTTAGCACAACACAGTGTGCCAAACAAACATGATAACATCAACAATTGGTCAGGGGAGGGCTTATACTTGAAAGGCATACTAATTAGAAATTGATCTTTATTTCATGATACTCCAATTGCAGCTTAAATGTCTGTGAAAATTTAGAGAAAAAATATAATTTGTTGATTTTTCATTTTATAATGTATTACAGTGGTGATGTAAGGACTATGAATTTTACTGACTTCTGTCATTGTAAAGAAGACTTTTTGATGCATAGTTTGGACCTTTCTAACAGGATTTACTATTCACAAGATATATGCATTCATTTGTATTATGTTCTTTTTTTCAGAAAATTCCCATGAAGGCTGCTGGAGGTGTGACATCCCACATTTACTGAATGTAAATGAGTTAAGATATGATTTGTGGAGAAAAACATAGATTTGCAAAAATATTGGGGGCTGCAGCCTAGTACCTCAAGCCTCAAGCCTGTCGTGTTTGCCATATGCAGACATATCAGCTGACTTAAAGACCATATCTCATACATAGAGCTGTATCTACAGGATCCCAGCATCAGTAGAAAGGGATCTA